>NC_048898.1:32260853-32265922 GCF_011077185.1 Oxyura jamaicensis | reverse complement strand
CTTCCTTCCTTCCTTCCTTCCTTCCTTCCTTCCTTCCTTCCTTTTTTAGCTAAGTGCACATCGTCCCAATACCTGTGCTGCTACTCCAGCTTCCAGCAGAGGTTTGGGGTTGCTCTAAGGCGCTAGGGCAGACAAGTGAGGCCCGTGGCTCATCATAAAGGCACCGCAGGCAGCTCTCCGGCTCAAAACCACGTTTTCCTACTCTGACACTTCCTTACATGGGGAATTTCCGGATCCACACTGCCTCTCCTCACACTGACATGCGTGTAGGGGAAAAAATATACACCGGGAAGAGAGAAAATAGGAAACTCCTCGAAGCGGGGACAAGAGGAGCTTTGTTCCCTTCCCCCCAGCACCGACAGCAAAAGCTGCCTCCAAAGGCCAGGTACTTCTTGCCTGCAGAACAAGTGGCAGCAGAGAGTTTTGAGTGACTGAGGCTGGTTTTTGGCCGCTGCCTCCCGGGCTCTCTGCTGCTCTCCCGTCTGCATTCCCTGTTCCCACGGCCCCGGAGCGGTGACAAGGAGAATAACCAGAGCAGCCCCCGGCCTGTGTGGATGAACTCCCAAGTATTTAGATTACCGAGCTGCACCTCCATAAATCTGGCCGGTTCTCTGACACAGGAAAGGGTCCGGGGTGTTAAATAAATAGGCAGTAAATTTCAGAGGATTTGGTAAAATTAGGGTTGTCATTACTTTTCCATTCCAAGAAGACTGATCTCGGTTATAATGATCCCGGCCACAGCCGGTCTTCTCAATAGCTCCCGCACTGACAAATGAAGCGTTCACGCTCACGAATGCCTCTCCTTCCCCCCACGTAGGCAACGTGTTCCAGATGGATGGAGAAATCATGTTTTTCTTTTACACTTGCTATTTCCCAGCGCCCGGCGGGCCGGAGCACCGGCAGGTGTAAATCGGCAGAGCTCCACCAAACTTTCTTAGACTGCTACTTACAGCAGGTAATCATCTGTCCCCCTGCCTCTGAAGGTAAAGCAACGTACGGTACGTGGCTATCTTCAGAAGCGGCAACCCGTAAATGAGTGCTGTAAGAAAAAGCCCATCAGATAAACACAAAGGATGGTAATTGCACAAATCACTGCGGGCAGGCAGCGCCTGCCAGCTCCGCGCCGCTCCTGGAGAAAGCCACTTTAATTAGGCTGATTGAAATGCAGACAGGTTTTTCTTTCAACCGAGGCCTTTGTACCCGCTTTGTATGAACAGGAGGTGGCCTCGGAGTCCTCAGCCAAGAACTGTCCTTTTGCTCCCCTAACGGGTGCCAAGTGCTCGCCGCTCTCTTCAGCAGGGAGCAGTGGAGCCCGCTGACGCCCACCGTTGTGTCTCCGCTCTACAGAGCACGGTCCTCTGAATTTTGGGCTAACAGCTCCCCCGCGCAGGGACGTCACCGTCAGGTTGAGGGCAGAACATCCTCACCAGACAGAGCCAGCAAGGATGCTTTGGAAAGGTCAGCGCCGCCCCGTGGAGGAGCATCTCAGCAGGCGATGCCCAAGTGCTCCTCAGGACACGCTGATTTTCTGAGCTCCTGCCTCAGGACAGCTGGGACCTCATCTGCAGGACTGCTGAGCCCATGCCGATGCATTTTGAACGTATGGTTTCCATGTAATGCTCAAGTACTTGCAAACTGAGCCTGCGAGCAACTGATCTCGCAGCGTTGCTTTCAGCCTCTGTGCCTCTCTTCCCTGTGTGCAAAGCCAGGAGAGCATTTCAGGACTCCGCTCTGGATATCGCTGCACCAGTGCTTGTATTTAAGGGTGGGAAGGACACGGGAGAAAATCAGTAGCAGCATATATTGATAAAGGGCAGCACCGCACAGAGGGCTGCAAGGGAGGAAGGAGCTCCGTGCACCCGGTGCCGCGCGCTGGGAGACGAGGGTTCGGTGTGGGGGACAGGGACGGGAGTGTTTTGTGAGGGACTGCACCCCAAGGCGAACACACAGCCGGGCTGAATTCAGGCTGCGAGCACCAACACTTGATCTGAATGTCATTTGACAACGCGTGCAGCAGTGCTGGGTGTAAGCAGTGCCCCAGGTTCCAGCCCCACAGCCCTGCTGCCTGCTCCCGTGCTTTCAAAGATTTGAATGATGCCGTGCGTCAAAACGCAGCTTTGTACAAAGCGACTGTATCGTGAAACTCAGGGGCTGCTGAGAGCAGGGGTGATTAGTCACGTCACGAGTCCGGGAAGGGGCTTTTCAAAGCACGAGTCCATTTGCTGTGGTAGAAGAGGACTCCCCGCATCTCCACATAGTTAAAAGATGACAAATGTCATCTTTAAAGATGAGTGCTTGCTAGAAAATCTCAACCAGCAAGGAAAACTAAAGAGCTCTGCCTGTGAGAATAAAAGCCAGCTCTCGTATCGTGTGCAGGGCTGTCATTTCTGGCAGCTCCATTAATGCCCCGCGAAACCACGGGTCTGCAATGGAGCAGCTGCCCTGCAGCAGGACGGGCATTCACTGCCGCCTGACGTGAGATATACCCCAGCTGGTAAGGTTTAAAGCTTTGTCTTCACACCGTTACTCTTAATAAAAGGACCAGGGATCAAAAGCTAAAAAAGTTTCGCCATCCAGTTGCAAAGAGAGGTCGGTCTCTCAGTCGGAGGTGCTTCAGATTTTCACATAAAAACGAGTAAAACATGGAAACTCTGTCCAAGTCCTCCTCTGGAGGTACAGCACACGTTTAACCATGCAAGCACATGTTTTTTTCAGCTTCTTGTGGGACTCTGAGACCAAATACTGCCCGTGGTTGTGCTTTAGGCATCTTTGCTACAACTGCATGATAAATACGTAATGAGAATGTAAAAGGCAGAGGGCAAACAGGTAACGGAGACGCCCGATGCGAACATCATGTGCCGCTCTCACCAGCTGAAAAGCGTGACGAATTCCAGCGGGCATCAACCCAGAAAGGTGGAGGTGTCCTTGTCAGCATCCAGAGGGAAAATCCAGACTTTTGCAGGAAATCTGCCTACTACAGTTTTTACATGCTACCATTTTTAAAGAACCTCAGCATATAAATGCGAGGATCTGGGTTTGAGCAGTTTGGATTTAGGACAACAGCAAGGTCATTGGTGCTACCTGTACACAGATTTTGGTAAAAGCCCTCAAAGATCCCTGTGCAAAGCTGCATGCAAATATCAGAGCACTGAACCCCAGGAAGGCTGTTTGGTGCCTGGCTATCACAGACATTTCCACGGGCACGGGAAGCAGGGTCCCTGCAGGTCTGCCCAGCCTTACTTAGGGCACAGAAGAGAAGGTGCAGAGCCCATTGTGGTATCTCTGCTGCAGGCCAAGGCCTCCAGAGGAGGTAGGAATCACTTGTGGATAGGGCTGGACCTAAAGATGCTTGGAATGGCCCCGGGCACCCTGTTCTAGGTGGCCCTGCTGGAGCAGGTTGGAGCAGACGGAGCCAGAGGTCGCTGCCAATCTCTGCCAGTCTGTTCATAGTGCTAAGGGCCTGACAGGGACTTTTTTTTTCTCCTCTCTCCTACCATCTCTCCTAGTGACACTGACAAGCTCCCCAAACTCTCTTCTGATCTGCGTCCTTATCTTCCTCCTCCATCTTCAGTCCCTTCCTTCCTCGTCGCCTCCTTCCTTTGGTTCACGGTCACAGCGAATGTGCTGCCTGATTATCAGTTGACACAAGCGTTTAGAGCTCCTCTGCAGAAAGCAACGTTTTGAAAGCTTTTCCAGCTTCCCCTCCAGATGATGTCACCCTGGGCGGGTGCCAGGCTGGGTTCTGAGTGAAAATCCTTCACTTCAGGGTCAGACGCTCTCCTATTTTTAGGCCTGATTTCAGTGTCACGCAGCCAATGGTGTAGCTCAACTGTTATTCAGCTGCAAATGTCTGTCGGAGTTCAAACAAAGCTGCGCTTTGTGGCAGGTTAAGGGGCTCTGCAGCCCAGGAGCCTCTCCAAAAGGGCAAGTGCAGCTGCTCTCCTCCGCGGTGCTCTGGCACTCTGCATGGAGATGCAAAACACTTCCAGCTCCTGGCCTCTGTGAACCGCAATTGTAAAACCAAAGCAAGAATAAGGGGTTGGATTTGACCTGGCACTTTGGAGCCTTCTGCTGGCTGCACTGCGCTCCTTGCAGCCCCCTGGAAATTCACACGGTGAGAAACACGTCTCCTCAAATCCGAGCTGGAGGCCGGCAGCATCCTGGGGATGGTGTGGATGGGGAAGGGCGTGGGGAAGAAAGGCCTCGCAGCTCTCAGGGCCAAGCCCAGGGCAATGCCTACACCGTGCTTTGGTCACACAGGCATGGCGTGAGTGCTGTGTGCTGCTGGCAGAGGCTCACCTCCTCCACAGGCAGGCAGGCACGCTCACGGAAGCTGTCTTTAGTGTACAGCAGTGGGTGCTCCTGCTGTGATCCCCCTGTGCCTCTCTTCGAGTGGGAAGGGACCCACACGGATCGCTGAGTCCAACGCCGGGCTCCACACAGGACCACCCCAAAATTCAGACCATATGACTGACAGCACCGTCCAAATGCTTCTTAAACTCCTGTTCCAATGTGCGACCACCCTCTCGGTGAAGAACCTCTTCCTGATGTCCAGCCTGATCCTCCCCTGTCCCAGCCTGACACCATTCCCTCGGGTCCTGTCACTGCTCACTGAACACAACAGATCGGTGCCTGCCCCTCCGCTCCCCCTCGTGAGGGAGCTGCAGGCCGCCATGAGGCCTCCCCTCAGCCTCCTCTTCTCCAGGCTGAACAGGCCCAGGGACCTCAGACGCTCCTCGTACGTCTTCCCCTCCAGGCCCTTCTCCATCCTGTAGCCCTCCTCTGGACTCTCTCCAACCGTTTCATGTCCTTTCGGTACTTGGGGGGAGGCTGCACAGCGCAGAGCAGAGCAGGACAATCCCTTGTCTTCCCCTGAAGGACTGGATGGGTGATCTTCTGAGAAAAGGGAATCAAGTTTGTTAAACAGGACCCACCCCTCCTGAACCCATGTTGGCTGGCACCTGTGGCTGCACTGTCCCCCAGGTGTGCTTCACTAACGCCCAGGATAACGTTCTCCATAATTGGACCAGGCCCTCACGTGAGACTGACAGGCCTGTAGGTGCCAGGGT
>NC_048898.1:32123727-32260843 GCF_011077185.1 Oxyura jamaicensis | reverse complement strand
TCTCCTATTCGACCCCAGGGGCCTGCGGCTCCGGCCCCAGCTCCCTCAGCCGCCAGGTGAGGTGAAAATGCCACCTGCCTGCAGCAGAGTCCCTGCACAGCTCCAGGACCTGCTGTGGGGTGAGGACACCCCGCTTTCTGCCTCTGATCACCCCCAGCTGCATGACCCCATGCCTGAGCACACACACAGCCCTTCAAGCACCTCCAGTGCACAAAAAACATGCTGGGGCCTAGCCAGCCGCTCGGGTTTGTTGGCTAAACTCACTCTTATCTACCTCGAAGTAGAGCAGAAAATAGGTGCCAGTAAATTAGCCTCTACGTAAGCCCCAAGCACTTGCAGGCCAGGCAGCAGGGCACTGAAGCACAAATTGTTGCTTGCTTTGTGCTTGCAGGGCGCAGGCACAAGGTGCTGCCCCAGAGCAGCCGCTCCTGTGCCTGTTTACAGCAGGAGCCCCAGCCAGAAGGGAGATTAAATTTCAGATACTGAATCATTTGCTTCGAGGGAGTTACATCAGCAGCTCATTTGGTCTGCTTCTCTCTTGTTTGTTTGCTTTTTTCTCTGAAGTGAATGCTGTGCTTTGGTTTTCTCGGAGCAGTTCCCCTTCTGCCGTGCTCCTCGCTGGGCTACGGCAGTGCTCTGCCGACCGGGATGACATTTAGCTAGAGGAGGAAAACAGGCAGAGAAGAGGAACCTGCGTTTTAAAAAAGGAAACCTCTAGTGAAACCGCAATTGTGCAGCTGTCCCAGCTCTGCCACTTCTGCAGCACATTTCAACAGGCTCGTTAGCATTTTTTTACAGAAATAAAGCAGCTAGCTAGCTATTGGTAGGGTGTTCATCGCTGCTGTCAAACGCTGAACAAGCTAATACGGCTTGGCATCCTGCAAGTGAGAAGTGTTGAGAAACACTACTGCGCTCGACCAGCTCCCATGACTGTTCAGCTAAGGAATTTTTCTACTGCAATGTTACGTTGGCACTGAGAAGAGGCCAGGAAAGATAAAAATAAACGCGAGCCTGCTTCCTGTCCCATCTCGTAAACCGTGTTCTTCAGGCTGGGGTCTAACAGGAGATGGAGGTGGGCCTGCCCCCAGGGGTGCTGCAGGTCCCGTGGGACAGGCAGCTCCCCAGGACACCACGGGTGCCTGCAGCAAACCGGGCGCTGTGCAGGAGGAACACGCTCACTGGAAACCCTGGAAGGCCCCTGAGCTGCCTCCTTTCGGTCATCTGAGCCATCTGAGGTAGGACTTGGCCCCAAAAAAAACAGGAGACCAAAGCAAAGTGGCCATTAGCTTTGGATGCTTTGCAGAGCAGAGTTTGGAAGTGGTTCGGTCCCACACGTCAGGCCCAGCTGAACCATTCACCCTCCCAGGTCTATTTGCCTATGGCTGCCAGTAGCTGGTCCTGGTGACATCTCCTCCTCTCCGAGCCTTTCATTCCCCAGCGTCAGAACAGCAGGGATGGAAACCTTTAAGGCCGCTGCCTCTGCTGCTGAACTTTGTGGGGACGTGAAGGAAGAGGGGAAGCAAAAGTGCAGCACAAGCTGATGTGGTCACTGCCATCTTGATCTGCGAGATGCAAATTGCTTCCTCGCAGAAACGTTTGCGATGTAGCAGCTGATCAGAGCTGGGCTACTGCAGAAAAAGTGGCTCCTTGGGTAGAGAGTGGAACTGGCAGGACAGCCATGTAACACTACATTTCCTCACTAACCTGACACGCAACATTGGTTAACCTTATCCCTACTCACACCACAATCTGTTTTTTCCTGATACTCATTCTTTTTTCAGAACAGCACAGGAGCTTACATGCAGCACCTAGCATAGCTACACCCTGAGCACAATCTGCTTCCTCAAGGTTAATTAGGGTATCATTGAATAAGTCAACCTGCTAATAAAATATATATGTATCATTGCGCTTTCAGACTAGAGACAATTAAAGCTACGCATGAGCTACAACATGGCAGAGCTCCTTACTCCCCCCTGTGCTTTTCGGGTGTGTTTCACCTCAGGTAGAACCTGCATTTCTAACACCACACAGTGACGTTACTGGGTGCAAACGTTTGGCTATGTTCAGTTCAAGAAACAGAAATCCTTAAACCAACGATAGTCCTTTAGAGCCCGTTGTTAAAGTCTTCTACTTCCAACTTCACCACTTGTAGTTCAGTAATAAGGTATTTCCGTGCTTTTCTTTGTTTTGCATGGCAATTGGCTATATTCTACGATGAAAAGGGGGTGGCTGGATTATAACCCCCCATTACAACAGCAAGAACTTACATCTTCTCCTAGGCCATTCATTCCTGCAGCACCAGAGTCTTAAACTAATTTCTGTCCGGACTTCATGAATATACCGGGAAAAATTAAGGCTGCCACCAGATGAGCGTTACTACGCTAAGGAACTGCAGCATGAACTCCGAACCTCCCTCACAAAGCTGATTACAGTAACCCAAGTGTGGTCAAGAAGCCGATATACACATGTGGAGCTCCTCAGGTGGACAAAACGAACGGTGATTGGAACACGTAATAAATGGTGACTAAACCTGTGCCTTCGGATTTACTGCCATCACCACACGAGAACTGACTTGCTGACACTGGATGTTCATAAACATTACTTAAGACACTACCATGAATTACAATACACCATTTATAGTGCAAGTACGGGTTGGAAGCCTTTCCATTTAGTACTCGAAACAGGCTTAATTATCAGGACTGCGAGGCCATCCAAACGCCTCTGGTTCTCCTTCAGCATAAAGGGAGTGCCTCTGCGCGTTAGTTCTCATTACTTCTGGTATGCTCCATCAGGACCCAGGAAACACGAAGCTAGTAAATTTGTTCATCGTGGCTGTGGTTAGCAATTCAGGGAACAAGGAAGCGAGGGTGGGAGGGATGCTGCTTCTGTTTCAAGCAACAGCTTTGCAGAGCAGTGGGATGCGACTGTTTCTTTGCAAAAGGTGTCATGATCTTTCATTTACTATTACAGGCTGTAGTAGCTGTGAATTTGTCTCTGGGTGGAAATTTGCTTTTTAGAATCACTTAATAACTTCATTTAGGAGGTTGTTATAAAGACCCACCCCTGTTTTTCTGAAGCCTTAGTCAGCTGATGATGTCAGCCTGAAAGATCTTCCTCTGTCACAACTTCTGTCTTGATCACATCTGGCAAGCCGATTTCCTTTAAATCTCTAAAATTCTGCATGTTTTCTTCGATCCGATAAGAGGAACGGATCACAAGCCACTTTCTTAATAAAGTCAGGATAATTATTCTCAGAGGATAATTATAAAGTGGGGAAACCGAAGGGCAACATGAAGTAACTTGACCCAGTTCTCTGAGAGAACAGTGGCAGAGTTCGCAAGAGTTGGCAGCTGTCCCGGGCCCCTTTTATCCCTGCTCTATCTTTTACGTGTAGTATTACGAGAGCGCTGAGGGATGTTGCACAGGCCAGCAGGGACAGCGGGTACTTCTGCTGCAAACGGTCCTGGCTGCCCCGCACACCAGCTATGGACAGGTGACATCGAGAGACGAACACTGCCACCTCAGGCTTATTGCTGAGTGCACAGCACAAACTCTGGTACAGGCAAGAAATGCCGCTGCAAACTCCTGTCTACAGCCAAACTTACTCCAAACATCTCCACTTTGGTATCAGCACGGAAACTGAAAGAGCACAACCTCTGGATATCCACAGTAACCGCTGCAAAGGCTTTCTTCTGAGCTCATTACCTATAAATCAAACCCCGTAAATAACAGCAAGAAGAGAGGTGGAATTCTTCTGCCCTGTCACCAATCAATCTGATGCACTGACGTATCTGAAAGCTGTTTCTGATTTTATGGGGAGACAGCTGGAAGAGCCTCAAAGTAATTTTTCCCTGCTTTAACTTGCACGCTGCGAAGAGGAACAAGAACATTAAGCGGCACTGCGGAATCAATAGTTACGGTGGAATTTATTGGTTTGATGTCAAGGCCAATTAGCTGCAAGTGGAATTAGCACATACCCCGTGCAGGAAGACGAGTACGTGTTCTGCCCTAGATCCGAAAGATGTTGGCTAAGGAGGTGCTCCACGCAGGTGTGCAGGGAAACGTCTTAATTAGCACCACATTTCCCAGTGCTGGAAGACCTAACGCTGTCTTCTCGCGGTACGCAGGAGTCTGCAGCACAGACCTGATGTGCACAGCGTGGCAGGAGTGACTGAGGGTGGTGACACCAGCGGACAAGATCCAACATGGACTGTACATCGAAAAAAGGCTGCATTTGGCTGAGCAAACGACCCGTGTTGGAGAATGGTGCTGGCTGAGATCAACACAAAACGCCATCTTATCCAGGGGGAGCCCCAGAAATCTACAGGCAGTACGTGCAGAGAGAAGTTGGTTTCAGGAGTGACCTCACAGGGTCTGACACTTCACAGCACGGGAGGTGATGGTGTCAGTGATGAATGGGGTTTTACTCTGTAGGTCTGCCAAATTTATAGGGGGTAGAGGGAAAAACAAGAAGATGAACAGCAAAAAAAAAAACACTTGAAATACAAAGAAACCACCTCTGGCTAAGAATTGCCATTAAGACTGCTGAAACCTCAGAGACCAGTTGGAAGACATTTCACCCATATTCTTGCTCTCCTCTTGCATCCTTTCCTTGGACATTTGCTAGGCCATGATCAGTTGAAGGACACTAAACGGATCATTGATCTGAACTCTGTCAGGTCCTCAACAAATCCCAGCTGCTGGGGTTTCCAGAACCAGAGCCTCCCCGGCTCTGCTTACACCTTTCCATTACTGTCCTGACTTATGTCAAAAGAGGTTTTACTCCAAGATTGACTGCATTTTATGGGCTAATGTACTCCATGCCTGGTTTGGCTACTGAGTTCAACATTAAATCCTGCTGGAAGATTCGGTGCTTTTGAGGAGAAGACAAGCACAGATGCAGAAGTGAGAAGAGGGCAAACCTTGTCAAAATAAAATATGCAAATTTTACTAAACTTTAAGATCCGAAAAAGTGAGAAAAAGGTGTTAATTTTCAGGACCTCTGACGTAAGGTGGTGTTAAACTGAACGCTTTTGCACCAGCTTACTCCACACTTGCATCTCACCCTGGGAGCAGCCAGCACCAAGTCCTTGCAGAGCCCAGCCCCAGCCAGAAGTGTGAGTGCGCGGGGAAGGAGGCAGCACTACAGCTACGCCAGCTCTCCACGCGTACTCCTTCTGGACCTCAGCTCACCTGCAAGGCTTTCAGGACAAAGGGACCACTTATTTCAGCTGACTAATGCCAGCAAGATGCAGAGGGTTACTCTGCAGCCTGCAACCTGCACAGACGCACTGCAGTCACTTGGAAATACAACAGACTTTACAGGAAGCCCTGGTGCACGTGCCATCCTTTGCGCTACGGTGTGTTACCCTTGGCGGGCAGCAGATCTCCAGGATGCTGAAGGCAGCTGCAGTGACTGCTGCAATAAGGAATGCTGCCCCAAACGCACCAAAGATGACACTGTCAGTCGGGGTCACCATTTAGATGAGAATGGAGGCGTACAACAGAATCCCTTGGACCTACACAATGACATGCACAAATTATCCCCCAAATTGTCATTTCCCCATATGCAGCAGCATGTTGTCACATCCTGCAGCAATTCCTTGGTGAACCTTCTCATTTTTCATTTTATTCTGGAATCAGCTCTGCATGCATTTTGCTGAAGTGAGGCACCACTGTAGCGGTGCAAACAAAAACCTACTCATTGCACAGAAGCAACCCAGCTGAGGTGATCAGCCATGTCCTGAGCTGCAATAACTGAAATCTCCGGAAATCCCACCACCCCAACACTCGGCATCTACACAAAAACCTCGAAGCCGTTTTGCCTCATGCTTCTTTTGCAAAAACATCCTGAGCTCCAAGCTGAAGTTGGAGCTAATAGCGAAGTAAATGCTCTAACAGTGCCATCCAGAGGTACTTGAGCGCAGTGCACATCTGTGTCAGCAAGAAATACGAGGACCTACGTACCAATACCAGACTTCAAATCAGCCGTGAGATAATTGTATTCAGTTATTTTTCATTTCTTCTATCAAATTTCATCCAGTTGCTTTTTTCAGTCTCAGTACTCACTGTGTCTCTTCGTTTCCCGGCTGTGCTAAATCAATCACTCCTAAAAACATAGGCATCTCTAGCCTCTTGGAAAAAAAAAAAAAAACACCACTATTTTATTTTACTCAAAATTGGTAACAATAGGACTGGCACCCCATGCTCAGTTTTGAGACACTCACCTGCATTTCCTTGCCATACAGTAGCATACGGTTGTGGATAACAGCAGCTGTGCATTGAAACGGGACATTTAACAGTGGAAAACGACCTTTTTTTCCCCCTATTTGTCACCGCTGTGACCTCCTTTCGGATTTGAAATTATGGCTCAAGCTTGGTATTAGAAAATGCTTTTCAAACACATGATTATATGTATTTGTGTGTGTGTGCGTGTTCGTATCCATACATAAAGACATACGCCGACTGCCTGAAAGCTTTCAGCGCAGCATCGCCCGTGGCTTATTTTTCGCAGTGGGCCACGTGTGTCACAGGAGATGTTTGTTGAGCAGCAAGAGTCTAATTCATCTCTTTTCAGAGATAGCTCCTTCTCTGATACTCGTCTCTGTGCGACACTAAGATGTGGAGTCGCTGAATGCTGGCTGGTGATCGCCATCAATATCAGAGAAAAAACAAGTGTTGAATCCTGATTCTCTCCTTTAGGCGGCCAGTGGGATTACACAGATCAATAACCCCAACAGCACAAACCATACACTTTCTTTCCCCAAAATCATCACTTACTGGTCCATCAGAATTATTTTATCAACTTATATAAGCTAAAATTGAGAGAGAAAATAACTTGATAACTAACAAAATAGCATTTCAGACAGCCTATGGCAAGCACCATGCCCACTTGCTGCATCCCTCCCCCAAATTGTTCTTTTACAGTCTTAACATTTGAAAATGAAGAAAAACTAAAAACAGAAATGATGTCGGATTACAAATGCTGTTAGGGAACCACGCCTACTGCAAAGAGGTGCGGTTAAAAGGAGATCTTGAGTGTTAGGGAGCCCAAACGTTAAACGGAAGGACCGATGTCTGCATTGCATTTGGAGTCACCTTGAGCCGACTTCAAGCCTTATCTTGCCTGAGCAGCAGATAGTGGCTGCATTTTCCACTGGGCACCCCTGGAGCATGCCGTGTTTATAACTGCACTCAGGTCTGCTATCAAGAGCTACAAGGAGCAGCTGCTGATAGCTCTTTGGTCAATGAACGCACAGGATCACGGAGACACCTGCACACAGAAAGGTTTGAAAGGCCAAGGTGAGCAAGTCTGCAGAAGCCTGCTCTGTTTAAGACAGGGAGAGGAGAAACAGGTTTCACATTCCAGACTTCTCAGTGCTGAATATGTATCTAGAGAAAACAGGAGACATATGGAGTCCTTCATAAAGCTGGGAGGGATGACCCACAGGGATCACTGAGTAGATGTCTAATTTTACATCTTGACTCTGCTAGAAGTTTCAGACGCGCCTGGTATCGAGTGTACAACACTCACACACAGTAGTAAAAAAAAGCAAAATCCAACGAAACACACTAGCTCAATGCACTAAATGTGATACTTAATTATAGCAGTAATTAAGCAGAAAGTATTTCTTGAAAAGACCAAAGAAAACAAGCCCCTCTCATCCTGCCACTTTCATACAGTCTTTTCTCTGAACGCATTTTGCAAATGGAAATATCAGCGTCCACCCTAGGTTTGGGTGGAACCAAGGAACCACCCTAGGTTTGGCTGCCCAAGGAAGTAGATCAGTCAACAACTGAAAGTGCACGTTGATGGCAAATGTCTGCCACCAACAGGAAAAGATCTGGAAACGGCATGGAAGGAAATAATGTCTCATGAATTAATTTTGAAGAACTATTCAGAAGGTGTACCAGGTTCCAAGCCACAACTCCTTTTCTTTTAGAAATGAATGAACTGTATGAAAATTAAGAGCACCGTGTAGTTCGGCAAAAAGGAAAGTGCAAAAATCATTACCTACAGTTATTCCCCCTCTTTCCATGGTTAACCTGGTGGAGCACAGGGTGTAGAGCGTGCACTGACCTGTACTTCCCTGTCCGCACTTGCACAGCTCTCATCCCGCACTGCTGGGCACCTCCGACATCATTCACAATATCATCTCCGATCATGATGGCCTGTCAAAGCAATGAAATACAGAAAAACTGGTGTCAAGTCAATTTTATTTCTGCCATGCTTCACATTCCTTTGACATAACAAACAGCTTGGTTTGATGCTTAATACTGCCATCAGACAAATTAAACAAGATAATATTGTCATCATATTGATTAGAAGTCATCCTTCCTTGACTATAACTCATGCGATAGCTCCTTGAGCACTAAACCAGCGCAGTTTACATCCGTACAATTTGTAATCCATCACAAAAACCAAAGTGATTTGGCAGACAATTCAGACAAAATGTCGAATTTTATGAAGTTCTCCCCATTATGTTCCCAGCTCCGCATTTATGTTAGCCTTAATGGAAACTGGAGCGCATCTTTTAAAAAAGCTTCCTTAAAATTGCTATTTTAAAAGCTAGTCAAAAACTTAAGCTTGTGATCACCCTAACACGTAACCCGTTCTCAGGTAGATACAAAAATTTGGGAAGTCTTCTGTCAGTGTAACATTAATTTATTGATTCTTGCCCCGTGGGACGTGGTACGGACAGGCACAGCACGGTTTGCGTTACGGTCGCCTGAAGCCTACGCAAATCCTAACAAACCCAGCTAAGCAGGTTACCAGAACAGGTAACTCGAAGAGACCTGTCCGGGCTGAGGGGATTTGGCTGCGTGTCTGAAGAAAACACGGAGTGTGCGTGCTCACTTCAGGCTTCGTGTCTTGGTTAAATCGGAGAGTATCAACCAGGGGCTCTCTCTCACTGACAGCTGAGATTCAGCACGTTCAAGTGCTTCCCGTCACTCTGCAGCGAAAAGTATTACTCTTATTTTGTGCTTCAAATTTAAAAATGGCTGTGGGTTTTCATCTCGTAATTTCAACAAAAAAGCAGCACATGATCTCCAACTAGTAAGAAAAAAAAGAAGAAGAAAATCAGCTTTCAACATCCCAAGGTTACCGTGCAGAGAACAGAGGCAGCACCTAGAACTGGGGGGAAACACATCAGCTTTGGAAATACAGGATCTAGTTTATCTATCAAACTTTCACACGGGATTTTTCACCTTTTGTATCAGAGCTGAATTTTGATTAAAATACTTTCATTAGCTGTAGTGTCATCTTGCTGAAGAGCCTCGTACTACATAAACTTTACTGCCAGGCTTTCACAGCAACAGCACACCTTTGTATAATGTCAGAAGGCAATTTCTGCCTCAACTTCTCTGCTCCTTCCCTACACTTTTGATGACTGATTATTTTCACATTTGCACATCGGACACAAGGAATCACTAAGAGAACTGCTGCTTACTGAAGAAATTGATCTTACTTCTTGAGCCTAGGGTCTGTTGCTACAGGTCCCCGTCCTGCCTGTGGGCTGGGGAGGGTCAAAAGGGCCATTAGCAACGGGAGCGGGACTGCCCTGGGTGGCAGCTGGGTTACTGGGAGCAGGACCAGGGGTATACCACTGGGCACGGACGGAAAGCCGTCCGAGCGTTTTTCCATCTGTGGAGAACTGATAAATGGAGCACCGTCAGGTCGTGGGAACGAGGCACGCAGCAGGAACAGAGATGGGCTCCCCCAGCAGCAGCAAGCTAAAGGGAATTCGGAGCCTTTTCATACAGCTGGCTGCAGCTTTAAGGAAAAAAAACAAATAAACAAAACAAAAAAAAAATAGAAAGTCTCTCTTGCGTCTTGCAGGCACCACTCCAGTTACCGCTCTAATACAAAATCTACTTCTTTACCTGCCTTCACGTGGAAGCACCTCATTTCCACACAGCACACAAGAGCACCGGAGAGCCGTGCCCGCGGCGGTGTGCAGGTGCCCTTGCTCTCACCGCTCAGCACTCCGCCGTGGAAAGCAAGGCGGGCACACAGACACCGCGGGAAGGAGGCTGTCTCGGCAGAACGCGTGCTCACGCATGAGCAGGGGTAGGTCCATATCCCAAAATTTAGGTAGCAAAAAAGCGATGCAACTTACCCACCGTCCACCCATCTCATGAGCTTTACAGATGCTAGGGTTACTTTCCAGATCCTGGAAGGAAGTCCCAGAACGTACCTAAAGCCCTGCCTGAGCAGGACATTTGGAGAGCATTCACGCGCCTAACTGAGCTGCGTCCAGGAATGCCTGGCACAGCTCCGGCTGATAAAACAAATCCTCTTCTGTGTAACACATCGGGTACAGCATGCGGGATTATATATAGCAGTTAGCAGCCCGGTTCATCTTTCCTGCTGCTTTTAAATACCGTTCCTGTGAGGGATTATCGTCACCTTCAGGTGAGGGGATGCAATAGGCCGTCCCTGCAAGTCAAGGCTCATTTGTCCAGCTCCACACTGAAGCAGCGCATTTTGAAATGCTTTATATGCGCACGGCCTGGCTTCATTCTGCCTGGGAGCAACACTGCTGTGATCACACTTCAAGAGCTCTTTTAAGGAGCATGGAGATGTAAAGACTTGTGGGGACATGGTTAGGGCTGAGGAAAATGTGTCCACAGGGAAAGAGCAGCAGGAGGCTCTGGGACAGGCAGCGCTGCCTTTCCAGCTCCCTGCTCACAAACTGCTCCAAAGCCAGCACGTGATGGAGGGCTCGACCTTTTTCATCCTTAATTACTGGACCATTTTCGTTATCCACTCTGCTCACAGAAATGCATGCGTTCCTACTAAGATACCTGCCATAAGATCCCCTGCAGACAGCTCACTTTTCCCTACCACTCCAGCATGAAATGAGGAAAAACGAAGGGTTAATTTGAAGTAATTAGTAAATAAAGCATGTATAAACAGACGAAGAAAACAGATTAGTGGGAACAATCACATTTCTCAAAACAGCCTGGGGGAAAATGGGTAATAGGAGTAGGCTGGGAGCAGTTTTGCCAGATTTTGTCTGTCATCCCCCTGCCCTTTTTTCTCCTTCTCTCATCTGTGTACATATCCTCCGTGTTCAGTCCTGGGTTCCTCTGAAAGCAGGAAAGGGCAGCACCGGGTGGCTCGGCAGGCCCTCCAAAGCCAGGGGGGAAGCTTGCTCAGCAGGGCTGTATTTCACTCCGTCCAGACAAGTTTTCCTGCAAGACACCCAGCAGCTCTGCAAGTGCAGCTGCACATGAGCAGCGATGCCTGTCCAGGCCAGCTTGTGGCATACGCATACCAAAATGTACTCCAGCCCCCGGGGATTTCACAGATTTACTATCGGTGAAGGGCAATAATCACTAAAGGAGGAGCAATTATTCCCAAATCATTAAGGATTTAAAAAATCATTGGCAAGAAGATAGAGGTCAAAAGGTGCACTGTCAGGGGAAATAAAAAAAAAAAACTCTACCTGTCAAACCTGGGTTTAACTTCCTCTCTGACTGCAATATGGCAAGAAGAGAAAGATATAAAACTGAAAGGTCATATACCCACCGAAAGCAAGGATGGAAAGATCCCCGTTTGTGTTCACAATTTACATGGGGATCACACCATTAACCTGTGCAATTAGTCCGTGGAAGTTGCTTCTTTTTGATCAGCTACAAAATTACAAAAAGGACAAAAATGTGTTGAGATAATCTCTCTGGTTTTAAGAAAAACATCAAAGAATTCGGCTGAGGGTAATTTCCATTTCTCCTGCACTCATAGCTGGTGAGAGATGGTGTGCGTGGTTGTGTGCAAGCGACACATAAAGCACACGTGTGCCAGAGCTGAGGGAAGCCATGGCTACTGAGCAGTCCCCACCAAACCTAACCCAGATCAGCAGCGAGAATGGAGGAGATGAACACGAGCCCTAAGGATTCAGGGCACAACATGATCCCAACTGGACAACGACCTGCAGAGCAGCAATCACCACTGTGGTCAGTGATCCTGGTGTCACCACACACCCTGGAGGTGGGGACCGACTCCTCTCACTACTAACACGGACAGCTTCAGAGATGGGTGAAGGGGAACTTCTATTTTTTTCTCTGCAAACAGAGTTTTAGTATTCATTAAAAAAAAAATCAGAGAAAAATGTTTGATCAGAAAGGATCTATGGAGTAAGAAAAGAGGCAGAAAGACCAGAGCGTGCTGTATTACCTAGCTGGGCTTCTGTTGCAGTGCCCTGGTTACTGGGAGAAGCTCACAGGTGGTACTTTGGAGGCTGAAGTCTGTGCAGGATGCAAATGTTCAGGTGCACAGAAGGAGGCACACAAATTTCAACAGAGTATTTATTTACAGAGTGAATGTTTTTAGAGTCAAAAATATTTATGCCTAAGCAGGTTTTTGCTACAGGCTTAATAGCGAAGTTAAGGGTGCCAAGGATGTAAAGAAATAAAGTGCATATACAAAATCCTGATTAAAAGTAAAGGCACTTCCCACAAGGAATATGACACATTTATTTTTCTCCTTATTCTCCATGGCCCACCTGGAAACCTCCTAGGCTTCAGGATCCTGTACTCCTGTTAATGACACCTCTATCCAGGAACTACTGGCTGTGCAAACAACAAACACACGTAAGGCATCGCACGTGGCCTCTGACCTGGCAGAATCTGGACAACGAGGCAGATGAAACACAGAAATACACCAAACCTCTGGGGCAGATGTCCAAAAGCCCCAGGGCCAACCGGGTTTGAATAAGCTTTCAGCAGGATTCAACACTTGAAACTTCACACGGCCGCTTAACTCTTCTCTCCGAGATGGAAAATATTCCCCGTCAGCCCCAGGAGCAAGGCAGGGCTGGCCGGCACGGTGGCAGATCCCCGTGGCACTGTGAGGGTGACCTGCCTGGGCTCTCACGCCCCACTAACTCCCCCCTGGGACGGGCAGCTGGCCGAAATGGGGCCTGGTTAACTACCAGCACTTTATGCACTCGAGTATCACCTGCCATAACTCCCGGTGAAGCCGGACAATTTGCTACAGACCGAACTTTTTATGATTATGTAAAAGTACAGGAGCCTTAACGTTATTTAGGTTTTATTGTAAAGCTGTAAAAACCATCCGCTGTTACAGCTGCCTTAAAACACATGAATTAGGTATTTCGGTAACCTTTAAGATGTGTTATTCTTTGTCATATTACTGAATCATAAGACAGGACTGGTTACCTCTAAGAGGTTTAAATTTCCAATCTATTAAAGTAATACTGGCAATCTGTTATTTCTAGGCCATTGAGGAAAGGTTAAAATGAAAATTGGACTTCAGGGAGTTCCTCCTAGTCTAAGTGCAGGTTGAAAACACCTCAGTAGCAGAAGGTAAAGTCAGGGTCTCGGTAAGAAGCAGTTACCAAGGGAAATGACTGGTGATAACTTTATTGATTAAAGCAGCTTGAGAAATTTAAGATTTGCCACTGTCTAGCATTACTGCGGTGAGACGGCTTTATTAAAAAGCTATTTTTCATTAGAAGTCGGGTAAAAGACAATTGTAATGTTTTCCGAAGCGCAGCTCGTCTGAAATGGTTTAATGATGGTATGGATTAAATGCATTCCACAGGTGGAATAAATTACTGGTAAACATTTTATAAAAGTAAAGGCAAGTAAAGGCACTGCTCATCTTGTCGTTACAAACACGGAGAAGTAAAGCTCATTTGGGAGACAGATTGAAACCTCCCAGGGTGCACGATTAAGGAACTTACTGAACTGCATATATCGCGTTTTTATTATTAGGTATGGCTCACTAACACAACCTGCAAATCCGTCTCGAAAGAACATTAAAGTTACAAGGTCAAGCACTCAAAAGTTACGAAAATACACTACAATTATGGTGGTGAGCTCTTCTGTAATTTGTTCCTCCTACACATATTCTTCACGTTTTTAATTACAGCAGCAAGCCCTGGTTTTCCATCGAGAACACCGACAAGGCACCCGGGGCCATTATGCAGAGGTACCTACTGCAAACCTGCTGGTAAGGTGCGTGTGTCCTTTATTCTCTGTATAAGCAAAATGACACCTACAGACTAGACCCACTGTTAGAAGTTGGTGGCATTTCATACTAGAAACTACCTGGGACGAAAATACCAAGTTAGTCACTAATAGCACTGTGAAAATCTAGCAAACAGCAAGGATTGAATAAATAATAACCTCTGCCGGGGACTATAACTGCCTTTCTGTACCCAAACCGAATCCTCCTGAAGTCAACGGGAACTACTCCTCAACGGGAACCACTCCCCAGGGCTCACCCCATGGGACCATTTTTATACCAGCCTGGTGATGCATTAAATCATCTGCTCAAATTTGGTTCTCCAGCGCAACGAGAAACAAGAAATTCATAGAGAAATGGGGTGTGGTGTTGCTGCCCAGCGTGGAAACACATCCCTGTGATGATGGCAAGGTGGGCAAAACAAAGCTTGAGGACAACTGCACTGTCCTGCCTATGGAAAAGGGCAACTAATGTCACTACGCAGGACCTCAAGATAGAAAACCCCAAAAGAGCACATCATTCGTTTCTTACACAAGCAGGAAGAAAACACAAACCTTCATACCTCTGATTTAGAGGCATAAAATCCAAGGGCTGAGCTCTGTGGGTTTTTTTTCCCCTTTGTTCTTTTTTCTTTTTTTTCCAGCTACCTTTTTCTTGAAATGCCATTCAGTTTCTGAAATGGATTTTTTTTTGGTTTGTTGGTTGGATAAATGGATTGAGTAATTGCTCAATACCTGGGGTATTTTGTTCAGGCTGAGCTATCTTGTTACTGGGAAGATATTGACAAACCGAAGGGAGTACAGAAAAGAGCACCACAGCAGGTTAGGGTGCAGAGCGACTGGATCACAAGGAAAGTTGCTGAGAGCTAAACACAGAGGTTTAGTACGAGAAAACAGCTGTGATGATAAGGGGTCTGGAGATAATTGGAAGGAGAAAACACCCAGGAAGGAAAGCAGTTATTTTGGTTGTTACCTGGAATAAAACTAGAAATAAGGATATAGAGTTTCAATGGGAAGCATCTCAACGCATCTCAGAAAAACCTGCCTGCTCATGAGATCTACTAGAGGTTGTGAATACTGTCCCTCGGGTACTTAAAGCCAGGTTTCTCCTCACCTAAAACCACTCTGCACAAAATATTGATAAACATGGAGCGGGGAACACTCCTGCGTGGGGAAGGAGAGGGATTAGATGGCCTACAAGGTCTTTTCCATCTTCGTATTCTGTAATAAAGTAAGACCCAAGCACATAGTGAATTACAGGGCCATAATTTCTTCTCCAGGCTCCACGGACCTACAAGCCACCCAAACTTCACTCCCGTTGTTTATGATGTCACCAAAAGCCTGTGATGGAGTTATTACCTTGTAATTCACTGTCGTCTGTTAGTCATTTCCTACTCATCCTTATGTCCTGTGTGACACAACAACAAATCAATAAAGAGGGCACAACTGCAGGGAGGAAAAAAAAAAGGGGGCCGGGCGAAGTAAGCAGGGAGCATCACACACTCAGTGTGTTTTTGGAAAGCCTGATGAAACCAGTAACATGAGAAGAGTTTTGGGGTCATCCAGTGCTTCTGCTACTTCTGTCTTTCCCCCTTTAGGAACTGTACTAATTAAAAAAAAAAGAAAAAAGTAGCAGCAAGTGTTTCACCAAAGGAAGTAACATTTTAGCTGCCATTCCACCAGGCTGCAGCCCTCATGGCACCTGTTACATTGTGAAGCACACCACCTTCCTTAATTCCTTGGGAAATCTGACCTTTACTCCTTTGTGCCGGTTTCCTTAGGCTCCAAATAAAGGAATTCTCAATAGAAGTTCACGTGCTTCTGAACGGTTCAGAACAGAGGTGAATAAGAAGGCTCATCACAAGAACCCAAGTAAACAGAGAAACTACATTAGGGAAAGGAGGATGGAAAACTCTAAAGGAGGTAAAGATGCAGATGGTACAAGTCAAAGCAGAAACAGAAGAGAATGAAAAGGGAAACAGGATGATTCTATGAAAAAGAAACCTCAGGACAGCAAAGAAGTTCTGAGGAAAAATAATACCATGCCTTCCGGGAGGGTAGGAAGTACACGCAAGGCAGAAAATATTCAACAGACCCCAACCTGCTACCATTTATCCTCTCAGTCCTTCATGTTATTTGATAGAATGGGTAAAACATTCTTCTTCCCCTCCAAAGCAATCTTTCAGATTTTTTTTAATAATTCATAGAAAGATCCTGAATGTAAGTATTTCTCTCTACCATGTACGACAAACTTTTTTTTTCCCAGACTCAGCGTATTTCCACCCAGAGTTTACCATGTCCTCAAGGCCACACTCCCCTCAACCTTTTCTGTAACTTTCTGTCAAAGACAGCAAACCAGTGTAGGGGATGTAACTACGTGACACAGCCAACAGTCGTGGCATCAGCAACATTACCTGCTGTGGCGGAACTCCCATTTCTGCTAGGGCTGACTCGAAAAATGCTTTTGCTGGTTTTCCCACTACCTCAGCTTCAACATCACAAGCATACTGGAAAAAAAAAAAAAAAAAAGAGACAAATAATGCTATATAGATCAGAAAAGGATTTGTTCAACTCCGTATCTCCAGTCAATTGTATAAGAAGTATGTGATTATTGATTTCTGCCCTTAAATAACACAATGGATTAGCAGATGAAGATAGCTATCTGATAGTTTGGATAATGGGAGGGTTCAACGCTCTCTGTCAGAAGAGAAAGTCAGCCTGAAACATCTCAAGTTACAAATCTGTTTCATTCTCCATCACGGCAGCAGTCTTCCTAGTCAGTTCCAGTATCCCTCGTTTTTGTAAGAGCGTCACTCTTACAGAAACAAGCAATATCCTTCACATTAAATAATCAGAAGTATTGGAGTAGTGAGTATTGGCCTTAAAAGATGTGGGAGTTTATTCAATACTCCTGCATAATTTTAATGGTTCAAGTGAAGTTGAAAAGCCTTATTCTCCTGCAATAAATAAGGCTTTTCAACTTCACTTGAACCATTACAATATCAGCACTGTGCTGAAAAACTTGAATAAACGACGTGTCTGTAGCTTGTTCTTAGACAACAAGAAGTCTGACCTTACACAGAAGGCAAAAACTCCCTCCAAAAAATCACACGGATCCAAATGAACGTACTGCAAGCACACGTTATATCCACTATCTTCTGTGCTTGTATACTCCCCTACTTTGCTTCCTTCTCTGAATTCACTCAGTATTTACTTTTTTAAAATCTCTCTGCAAGCCTATAAAAGAAGGATAATGATTCTCTCATTCTCTCACCCTTAGGCTGGCTTATCTATTGGGTTCCAGTTATGCACAGGCTTAATCAGGCTTAAAAACAGGACTACACATAAGAATCTTGCTGAATAAGGGGTTTACGCTGTAAACTGTTAAGGGCAAGAGCTGTGTTAAACGCTGTGCCAAACATAAACAGTTTTTCTTGGACATCTTGCAGACAATATACTGTGTTTTTTCTTTTCTGACTTCTTTCAAGGGCCTCACTTCCAATAAAGGTACCCTGAGGGTAAAAGTTCCCGTTTTAAATACAGAAAAAGTGAATAATACAAATCCGTCCATCTTTAGAATGAAGCAAATGAGTTTCAATCTGTGGAAACTTCCTCTACCAAGGTGAGTAATTACAGAAGACGACCCATATTTATACCAGTTACTCTTTAACAAGGTGCACAGAGCGAGTAAGCATAAAGCAAGCTATAAAATACCTCTAATGCCTTCATATATGCTCCAACATCAAGTTTCAGGCCATCAGTTTCTTTATAGTAGCGTCTGGAAATGAAAGTGATAAAGTTCCAATGAAATGAAAGTGTTGGCAGTTAAATACAAAGAAAGTAATTTTATTATTTCTGTGCCTATATAGATGTCCATATGGCTGCAATGAAAAGTCAAGTCATCAGAAACTCTGAAGCCTTAATTTAGCACCAGGAATTAAGTAAAGGACAGGCTAAGTACTGTGCAGCGCTGGGGAAAAGATTTCAGAGCAGGTATCCACCTGGCATCCAGGACATAATTCTACTCATTCAAAGGGATTTCCTCTAGCTTGGATTAGGGCTGAATTTGGCCCATTTCCTACTGCACAGAGTTCTGGTTTCTCTTAAAGTCCAGTAGTTACATCGCTCTTCCTTTGATCAGTGAGAGACCCTTTGGCAGATGCTACACAAGGGCTGGCACCAACCAAGAGCTTTAACACCTCCTCCAGTAAATCTGGAGGGAGACCCCAGGCAGGCGACCACCACAGCTTGTCACAAACCTCCCACACGAGGAAAACCAGAGAACGATTTAAGCTCTCTTTACTATCAGGACTAAGAAAAGCCCTCAAAGCTAAGTTTTGCTCCTTCTAAAACTGTTCCTATTGCCATGAAGTTCCCAAATTAGTTACTATCTTTTTGGTGTTTTTCTGGACTAGCAAATCACGTTAACACAGGTCTTCCAAGCTGTCCTTATCAGAGCAAAGACAGGTTTCTGTATGACAGAGAAGAAAAATGTGGGATGAGCAGTCAGTTAAGATTTTATGCCTTATCCTTCTGCCATTTTCGATTATTCAGCACAGCTTCCCTTTAAAATGACCACTTGACCTTTGCTAGAACAGCCATTAACCTTCTATAGTCTAGCGTAAACAGCTTAATTTTCTGACAGTGGCATGACAGAAGAAATTACAAAGCCAATTCCCACTCTCAGCCCAAAACAGATGCTAAATGTAAATCACTCCATTTTCAGGAGGAGGGCATTCTGCTTCAGTGACTCTGACACTTTCGTTTTCCATAGAATGAACTAAAACTTCAACCGAAATCAGCCTGCTTGCTCAAGGTAGACGTGTTGTTAAGGTCCTACCAATTACACTCTTTCCATACGTGAAAAATGAAACTGGCTTGTGGTTTTTTTGTCTTGTTTTGGTTTTGTGTGGTTTTTTTTTGGTCTCTCCTATGGCCCTTGGCATCAGTGATGCTTCTCAGCTATAAACTGATAAATAATCCAGTTTATAATCTCTGTTCTTCAAGCCTGAAAACGTCTTCAGCCATTTCTGCAGAACTCATGTTTATGGTATCTAAAGGACTGAGCGTAAAACAGGATGTTCACAATGAAAACTGAGCTCAGGAAGTCCAACCATAGGTTATTTCCCATTAAAAAGAAATAATCCATTAAAAAAATAATACTGCTTTAGAACTGTCTACATCAATGAATGATGGAATAAATATTTGTATGTGCGTGGGGTACGAAGGCATTTTTACATTGCTCACGCTGCCAATCTTAAACAAAGGTTTATTTTTTATTTATCCTTGAAAGACAGTAATAACTTGGTTGTTTTACGTACATTAGCTATTATGTTGTTGGCTCTTATCATTTTCTCCTTATCCTTCTATCCAAAGAATTGTAAAGATTTTTTCCCCATGTTACAGGATCAGAGCGTGCAAGCGTGAGGCATGGAAACACATTGGATTTAACTGCTCCTCCCCGCTGTTAAATTCCACCCTGCTGGATCAATAATCCACAGACTAAGAAGGGCTTTCATGCCCATTATGGCCTATTGAACCACTGAAAAAAAAAGTCATTACGGTTTCCTCAAACTAAACACGTGTATTCTTTTTTTAAGCCCATACACTGGTCAACAGATAAGAATAACCCCTCCAAGGCTGTTGGGATTTGTCATTGTTCAGCACTGCCATGAGTAACCACCTGTTTAAAATCCCAGAATACATCCAACTGAATTGTTTTTACTAAAACATCCAAATCCCCTGACTGGACTTTCCCTGCCTATGAAAACAGGTGCTCAAAATTTACCTTTGATGTTCAGGGTATGAACCAAAAATATCTCTGTATATTCAAGCTATCAAAACAACCAATTTGACAGCTGCAAAAGCAGACAGACTTCTGCAGGTCTTCCTCATGCACACCAGCCTAGCCATTTCTCAGCACATCCTCGGGCTCTCCCCTTAGGTCTTCTGAGCCCCCAAACTCTGCTCACAGCCAGACACCCCCCATCTGTACGACAGTTTGGGTGGAGTTTGTGCACTGCAGCTAATTTCATAAAATGACAGAGTTTCCATGTTAGCGGATTAAAATTCTCCCGGCTTCTTATTTTTATGTACAGCAACTCTCAAGCCACCCGCAGGAAACGGCTCCCTTATGCACAATGTTTCCATATATGCAAATCGATCTGTAGGGCACTATTGCCAGCTTTCAGGGACAGCACCTTTAAGTACAATTCCAATAGCACGGAGCCATTTCCACCACACAGCCACATCCAGTACATCACATCTCAACTGCTATAAACTGCTCTGTGTGGCGCAGGATTTGAACCCAAAGAGGAATTCAGGCTCACTGCTGACTGATAGAGAGTTTTCTGGACCACCTGATCCTCCTCACCATGAGTAACTTCGGGGTACAGGAAGGATAAACTACATCAGTAATCCAGAGCATCCAGAGTGATCTTAAGAAAAAGGTTCTCTTCCTAGTGGCTTACAAAACTACTGCTACTTGCCCCTCCCACCACCACCTGCAAACATGTGGATTGTTTCACTGAGGTCTAGCTCGCTCTTCAATGCTGACTTTGAAGGATGGGAGGCTAGAATTTGTTGTACTCATACAACAGGGTGTCTCCAGGTTCTCTAAAGGCTGCTGCAATTCCTCCTCACGGCAGCAGCTACAATTCTCATCTTCTGAAAAAAAAGTTCCCACACAACTGCTCACTCTGTACCGACTGCAGAAAAATGGCCATCAGCTGCTGAACTTCAAGGGATGCCCCATGCAACAGACCAGAGACCTACAGGCACTTCCTAAGTCACTGCAGGATTCAGCACAGCACACCGAGTGATTTCTAGTGCTCTCTGCAAACTTGTATCTGCGCAGGGCTGAAATGGAACTCATCCCAGTGAGCGCTGGGATACCACCTACTTTTAGAAACCTAACTCAGCATAACCACCTGAGTTTCTCCTTACAACCCTGGAAGGTCTACAAATAAGTGACTTGGGACAGGAGGCCAAATTTGATGACTGAACTACCTATCCGCTGAGGATCTTTCACTGACAGCTACCTGGGCAGATCAGGTCTAAACACACTGACTAACTGCTTAAAAGTTGGCAGTGTGAATGCCCGCACCACCATCTGGCTTCAATGACGTACCAAGGTACTGGGTGAAATTTAAAAACACAAAGGCTAGAGAAAGAAACAAGCAGTGCTCAACTCACCCCCTTCCAAGGGAGATCAACACAGGCTTCTCCAATCCGATCAGAACTCGGAAAGCTTCATTAACGTTTGCATAGGAGAAGTTTTCTGCTGCATCCCCAACAACCACGCAGTTTGGGTTTGTTTTATCAATCTCAGCAAATTCAGGGACAAGATCTAAAGAAAAAGAAAACACAAATCCCTTACCGTTACATGTCCCATCAGAACTCCTAGATTTGTGTTTCACTCAGTGCTTGAAACACTAATTAAATAAATAAATAAATAAATAAAGCCAAGTCTAAATCAACTTTTCTTCAGCCCCCTTCTCCTCCTGACCAGATCCTGATGTTCACCTCAATGAAGAGGTGAAAACCATTTCCCACCCTTGCCTGAGCACCCACTCCTAAGTGGCTCATTACACTCAGGCATCTACACCTGGGGCACAGCAACGTACTCACTTGGGGCTAGTCTGTGCGCAGGAAAGTTTGCTCTTTACCTCCCTATTATTTACTGTTCAAAAAAGAAAACCCTTCAGACAACTCCCCACATCTCTCTAGGTTGTCCCCACCCAAGCCCCAGTGCCTCCTGCAGTGTTGTCCCACCATCATGCACGAGCAAGTGTGGCCTCAGTCCACGCTCCTTCAAGAGGCGGCAGGCTGCTGGTGCTGGGGCAGTGACTTCAGCCACGGAGATGTCAAAGCCCAGTCCCTGGAGCTTCTTCACAAACTTCTCTCGGGTCGCTTGTGTTTCGTTAGTGCAGAACCGCAGCTTTAGACCAGATGCTTTGATCCTGTTGTGTAAAAGCAACAGAGGGGTTAACTGCACATAGACAAGGAGGTGGGAGTATCAGCTTTGCTATCCCACATCTAACATGATTAATTACAATAAAAATGCAACTATGAAATGCCAGAACAGGAGCACAGAATGCACCGGATTGGAAGGGACCTCTGGAGCTCATCTGGCCCAACCCCCTGCCAAGCAAGATCACACCTACAGCGCACTGCACAGTGCATCCAGGCAGGTTTTGGATATCTCCAGAGAAGGAGAGTCCACAGCCTCTCTGGGCAACCTGTGTCCAGTGCTCTGTCATCCTTACCATGACCAAGGCATCCCTAAAATACATTGGAGTACTACAAGTTCCACGTGCAGAGCCCCTGCCCTAAACGTGTAACTGCCTTTCTTGGAATTCTCTAGAACTCCCTACCAGAACTCCCCAAATCCAGTTAGCGTTAGACCAGTCCATGGATGCACACACACGAACTGCACAAC
Organism: Oxyura jamaicensis; assembly: GCF_011077185.1. Taxonomy (NCBI): domain Eukaryota; kingdom Metazoa; phylum Chordata; class Aves; order Anseriformes; family Anatidae; genus Oxyura; species Oxyura jamaicensis. The sequence goes on along the minus strand of NC_048898.1, from coordinate 32,238,408 downwards.
CACGAGTAGAGTAGCTGGAGCAATGCCACTGGCTATGAGCACTGTAACTGGGATTTCCACCTGTCCACTTACTGGTCGTCTGCTGCAGTGGATCAGTGTTTATGTGAGATGTAACGGCAGTTCTGCACTTCTGCAGACTCCAAGTAAGAGGCCAGGTAGTTGCATGGTGCTACAAGAATGATGCTTTTATCAACACAGGGATGGCTTCAGTCACATTTATCATGCCATCTCTCACAAAACACCTGTGCTGCTATTTGTTGAGTAATCCTGAAAAATAGTGCACTTCCATTGATTTATTAAGAAATGTTTACAGATAAATATTTTTGACTTCTCCAGGAAGGAAAGAAAACACAGCCTGAGGTGCCCAGAGCCAAGGACACCCCTCCTGTGGATCAGTGCTCTGTGATCTCATGCAAGGCCTCTGCCTCAGCAGTTTTGCTTCCCCCCCTGCGAACAAGGGTGCTAACAGCGTGCACGGCGCAGTGCTTCAACGCCTACGGAAGAAAATTTAACTACTTCATCTAGTTAGCATCATACAGGAAACAAAACGTTATTTCTAACCATTCTTCGCTGCATTGTGCCAGGATCACTTCACAGTGCCAAGCTAATGACTGAGCTGCAGTGAGCCACTGGGGATGTCATGAGGCCTCTGCTCCGAAGATGAGTTGTCTGCCTTTTGGAGAACCGTTGTATTTCAATGTGGTTGTGACAAAACAGAGACCTTTAAAACGTATCTCAGTGCTTTGCCTAACATTTGTTAGTTTTAGTGTGAATAGGTACAGAGGCTTGTAAATTCCTACTAAAATATTACTACATTTCTTTGTTAGGATGAAAAAATGTTTTCTACTAGGAAACCCCCTGCATTGATTCTCAAGACAAGAAAACGTGTGGGTTCCTTTTCTAGGGAAGAGGATCCCAACACGTTGACATAAACACCAAAATCGCCTTGAGATAACACATCCAACGAAGAACTTTCTATCAAAAAATTCTTAGAAATCCAGTCCTGACCCAGAGAGTCCCCTGTGCTCATTAAAACTGCATGCCAATGTCTTCTTCAGTAACACAGGTGATTCATTTCTTTCTTATTATTTGTCTTTCCTAATCATAGGTATGTGAATTATCAATTACACTTAGTGGTTAATTGCCCTTCATAAAGATAGCTTTTCTATTTTAAATTAGGCAGTTAATATATTGTAACTAATAGCATCCACTTGTACGTTATAAATATATCTTCATTGATTGGAGCAGTGAATGTGAGATTCGCTCACAAGTTAATGAAGCAATTGAGTGAAGAAGTGCAGGGTGTACCCAGGGAATAATTATTGTTAATGAATTATGATGTGACCTTCTCAGAACAATGAACAATCGGTGTGACAGTGAGATGACAGCATTCCACATCTGTTATTCAAAACACGGTTTCAGCTGTAGTTAAAAAGCAAAGCAATGTAATTTGGATACATAAACTTTAACAAAGTGTGCTGTGGTTAAAAAAAATCTTATTCTATAGGCAAAGCCTATCTCCACGCTCTTGGGAAACAAATCCCATGATTCATGACTGTCTGGAAACAGACATTTGTTGAAGAAGGATCTATTCTCTCTCTTCTCAAAGGTCAATTAAATGACTTCAGGAACAACACTAACCGCCGAGTTGCACAGACAAATAAATGTGCCCTCACACGTCAGCTTGGTGAAAGCAAAGACTGGGTTTGCCTATACTACTATAATTTAACTCCCTGTTCAGAATTTTAGATGAAAACCACAGTTACACTTCTGAAATGCATGTCCAAAGTGGAAGCAGTTGAACATTTCCCTGCTTCAAGCCTTAGTGACCACCAGCAATCACCACCTCAACAAATGAGCTCAGTGAATTAGTCATACCAAGTCAGGTCTAGAAAAAGTTCAGCCAAGTTGGTCAGAAAGTTGTTCTTTGGCTGAAACACAAAAACAACTCTGAATAGTACCCTGGAACACTAAACAAAAGAAAACCAACAAAAGCTCCTTACTCTACAAAGAAGAGTTATTTCTACAAAAATACCTTCTCAATGAAAACTCACCTGTGCTTTCAAAGTTGGAATCTCTAAAAACAAAACAAAACAAAACAAAACAAAACAAAAAAAAACCAAAAAAAAAAAAAAAAAAAAAAAAGCCTCTGCTAGCTTTTAGCCAAATCCTTACACAACAGTTGCACCCGCTGGTAACTGCACGATTACACACACGCCGGGACCAGTCCACCCCTCAGTGCTCAGCACACGGACCGTGACCACAGCCTGCAGGCCATCCCTGTCAGCAATCAACCATTAACTCGGAGCTTAAAGAAACAGGGAGAGCTCAGAGCGACAGCTCTGCGTGGGGGAAATCCTGGATCCACTCATGTTTATAGCGAAACTCTCCTTCAGTTTTCATGGCCAGGCTTTGCTAAGCTGAAAGGGACAGCCTGAAGGTCTGTCTGGCAGAGATGAGACGCCTTGCAAAGCAAAGTCAGTTCTTCACAGCAAGCCCTGAGCTTCTGAGCAGCAACCGGTGTGCACGGTGTAAGGCACAGATGAGGAGGTTACTGCAACGCCTAGTGCTAGCAGGTGCGGGGAAGCTGGGAGAAAAGTACAAGTCTGTGATGTGATGCCTTACTTGCTAAGTAGGTACCTGCAAGTACAGAGGAATGAGACAACAGCAGGTGAAGTACCTAAGAGAGATTCTGCCCAGACCCGCCGCATTACAGTTAGCAGCAGCACCACTGCAGTATGGCCGGCATGCTCTGTGAACCCAGTCAATGCGGCCTTCAGCTGGCTCCATCCCTCACCGCCACGGCACAGGTCCCAGAAGCCCCAGAAATCAAACGTGATCAGGGCACAAGCCGAGCACCTACACGGCAGTGCTTCACCCCGTGCTCCTGAGGCCCGTGGACATGCCGGTGCCGCTGGGCAGGCCCCGTGTGCCCGTCATGGCACCGCTCCCACGAGCAGAGCGGGCACAAGGCCGCACGGGGGCTGAGCAAAGCAGCCCACAGAACTTCCAGGCCCCAAATCGTAAACGGGCAGAACTAAAACCCCAACAGGTGGCTAAGGAGACGTCCTCCTAAGCCTCGCCACAGGAGGGATTTAAGCCCGCTCCATACCAAAGCAACCCTTTGGTCGCCCACACGATCCCTAAATCTGGAGCTGGGGGCTCCCGCTCAGCGCCAGGCACGCATTGAGGGCACGGAGGTAGGAGATACTGAGATGAGGTTTTTAATTTCAGCCCGGCACCATCCCTCGTGCCTCGCCAGCTCTTTGAACTGACCTTTACCTCATCCTGCCGGAGCGGGACAAGACGCTGAGTGACAATGTCCCACAGTGCAATTACCGTGCGTCAGATGAGCCGGTCCCTTACAAATCACCTCGAACTTTACACATCTGCTGGCTGTCAGCATCTGCCAGGTTCACTCACCCGAAAATAATGAAAAAACTCTCATTATTGTTCCATAACAGGTAAAGTGTTAGGACAATTATTAGACATCCTGGCTGACCTTGTGCAGACAACCAACTGCCCTTGCCAACCTTTATGGGCAGACTTTGGGCATATAAAACACAAAAGCCGTTCTTTTAGACAACGCAGAGGTTGTGACACCAGCAGGAAGAGAAACGGCCCTAGGATCCAGACTGAAAGCCATCACTCCTTAAATTCACGTTGTCCTGCAAACGGCAGAAGAAGCTAAGGACGTGGCGTGAGGCTAAACTTCAGACATCCCCTCGCTGACCACCCGCCCTGTGTCGCAGCCAGGGTTTGTCCCACCAGGAGGGCTGGGTGGCAGCCGGCAGGCTCCTGTGCACACGGGCAGGGTGGCAGAGGGCCACGTCCTGCACGAGGCAGCAGCCCGAGCCTGGCAACTGGATTTGGTGTTGTACAACGGGCTGGGAGGAGCGCAGGTTGCACAGTTTCAGGAAATGGCTTTCTGTCTTGCCTGCAGTTCTTCTGAGGTTTTTTAGTTTGAGAGAAAAGAACGCGTACTGAGCGCTGGTGCTCTTCAACTTCTTGCATGCACAAATACCCGTGTTCTTCCGTGTGAACTTGTCACACTAACACCATCCCAGACACAAGGGAAAACACCACCACCAGGTAGCTGCTTGAGAACAAGCAACAAACTAAAACCAGAACTCGTGCAGGAATGCCCTCCGCAAGGGCCAGGGTGCTGGTGCTACAGGTACATCTCCTGTCCAGGGAATTTTCTGTTTTAGTTGCAAAGTTGGGAAACCTCCTGAACAATATCGTTTTTTAAAGCAATCTCCCCTTTCTAAAAACCATAATGAAGTAATGAATTGAGTTTTGCAAAAATACATGAGTGCTAGACCTCAACAATCTGCATAAATGTTGATAAAAACTCATTGGGACTACAAAATGGTGAGCAGTCAGGACAAAGGGAGGTATCAAAATCTTCCACACCTTCAAACACTGCCGACCAGCAGGCAACGTGGTGTTTTTTTCTTTCCTTGGTGGGCCCACTTGGCGTGTGAAGTAACAACTTACCAAAGGAAAGCAAACTCAGAAACAGGCATGGAAAAAATCAGTGCTGGATAACTGGAGAGGCTAAGTATTCAGGTAGGGGTAAAAATAAGATTCAAAGATGAGCAGTTTGGATTCAGACGCAGGCGAATTGATAGCTATGTATCAGCTAAGGACTGTCTATAAACATGAGAGATTAGAGATGAGCAGGCAGCTGCAGAAAGACTCCAGAAGCAAGTGCCTGCAAACCCCACGCAAGTGAAAAAAGGAACATTTTGGAGAAGATAGGTTAAGGCCAACTTGTTGACCATTCCTACTGGCAGCATTTGATTAGATTTTAATCACTGAATCATACGGAAGGACTCATTTAGAAAGAACACCATTGGTGCCTGGTATAGCCAAGGTCATTAAAACTCCCGATCTCTGATGCTGCACCTTTCTGCTCCATACAGCAAGGCTGGCCTTACAAATCCTTACGCATTGCATTTTTGGCCTAGCTCCCCTTGCATTTCTGTGTCTGAAGCACATCTCTACATCTGCCACCTTACGAGCACAATTTCCTCCCCAGACCCATGTGGCTCACCTCTCTATATAAAGTAGATAATTTGGAGGGAGCCCAAACGAGGGATGTAAAAGGGATTAAGAAATAGAAGGGCATTACCTCTGAACAGGAATAAAGGCTGATTAATCAGAAGAAGCCAAAAGAAAAGAGGCAAAAACTAAGGTCTCAGGAAACTCCACTTAGAGACACTGCTTGATAAAAAAAAAAATTAAACCGTTGAATTGGTATTCGACGTAAAATTGAAAAGCCTACTGACACCTTTATTTAGGTATTTAAATAATACTAATCTTGCAAAAGTAGAAAGAGGTACTGAAATTCCCATGTCACAGCAGACTCAAAGTCCATCTTGTCCAAAACTCTCTACCAGGGCTGCCTTTTTTGATGCACAGAACTGCAGCTGGACACCAGAATTAGTGAACGAGTTACTTGATGCTATAAATCATATTCCCCCTGCCTGAACAGGGCACTGATGGGGCACAATAATATGCCACAACAGCGAAATCTAGAAATAAGTGAAATTAGAATTCAGAAATAATTTGAAGGGAATCTGTAGGAAGGAAGCACAGAGCGAAATATAAGCAAATGCATACAAGATGCATTTAACTGCTGCAGATTAACAAATTAGCTTCAAGTATTCTAACCAGCAGACCCAGATTTCAACCACACTGCAGGCACTGCATGAGGGCTTCCATGCCATCTTGCAGTGGCTGACTGGTTATTGCACCATACCTACACAATCTTGTAACAAAAAAAAACTGTAGACTTAAAATACTTCGTAATTTTCCACTTTGGAGTTGTGAGGAAAAAAAAAATCAGAGTTTTTGGGGGTTCAGATTGCATGAACAGGTCTGGAATACATTTATCTGCAGTAAGCAAAACACTTTTGTGGATATTAATCATACTCCAGTAGCTTTAATTCTTTGCCAAAAGCAATTATTTTGCCTCTGAAACCGCTAATTATTTCAATAAAAGCTCAGTCAAAACCAAGCTATCTTCATCATACTTTTACTCTGTATACAAATATCATCTGTTGGTAAATACCTGATCCTATGTCTGAAAAAAAAAATGTGATTGTCAAAAGGTTTCATTTAGCCTATTTTTTTTTTTAATCAAGAAAGAATTCATTTTCACGTGCTCTGCACACTACTTTAGAAAGTACCACACTATTCCATGGCAATAGTTCAAAGAGCAAACTGCATTCCAGCTAATTTAGTGTGATTTTAATCTGGAAGTGATCCACTGCTAATGATACAAACTCATGCAGGTATAAGCTGCCCCAAGGCAAGCAAAACACAGCTGATCTTCCTTTGATACCCGCGAATTCTCAGCTGGCTTTTGCACCTTTCACTGCACTTGGAAGCAGCAGCAGAGCTAAGAACTACCCCTTCCAGCTCGTCACCTGCAAAGACAGCGTGCAGTTTTAATGAAGACCTTTAGGCCAAAGTAATGGTGAGATTGGTGAGGATATGCAAAGAACTGGGCTGGATTCTTAAGACTTCAGACTGAGTTCACCAAACATAAAAGACAGGGAAAAAAATGAATAAATCAAGTAATACGGCAGTGGGGAACTGAGACAAATCTCAAGTTCTAAAGCACAGAGCGAGGCAAAGGGCTGCTTATCCAGTCCAGGATTAATTGGTATTTATACGAGGTGGTAGAAGAACAAGTGCCGTTACTCAGTGGGTATCACAGTAATATCTTCTATTATTCTTTATTGGTAAATATTTGTATGCCACGTAATTGTGCTGATGGACAGTAAATAGCTGAAGGCCCTAGAGGTTAATGATGTTTAAACTCCAAAAGTGCAAGCACTTATTCATGCAATTTCCACAGGCAGCACTCGCTTGGAGTATCTACATCTTCAGGGACAGATATTTTTAAAATAATAATGAACACTGCTGTTTAGGGAAGAAAATCCCTAGGCAAGTCCAGTGCTCTAAGAAACCCGGGGCCACAGACTGCTGTGCAGCTACAAACAACTTTACAGCCACTGAGGATCCGTTCCTGGCTCTGCTTCTGGCTCTGCCAGTGAACAGCTGCATGGCTACACAGAACTTCTTCATCCTTTGGTGTGTCTGCGGCTTCATCTAGGAAGGGCAGGAGATAACACTCAGCCTCCTTTGGGATCCGTGGATAAATCTAACAGAATTAAGCGTAAAGACAAGTGAATGGATATTTACCCCCGAGTTTGTACAGTTTATCTGAACGCCTCTTTCTAGGACTCCTTTGCTGCTGGTGTGTAGCAAACATGGAAACTTTGCACGTCTGCAGCACGCTGAGCCATGCTCGGGTTAGCTTCTGTTGCAACAAAGATTTCTTACTCCTGGTCCCACACATCCTTCAGATGGCTCTTTGTAAGCCCACAACTGTCCCACCCGAACCCCCGCACGCTGAATTGCTTTACAGTCCCCGTTCCGCTTGTTCTCCTCACAATCTTCGCCTTGTTCGCCTCTCCAGGTACCTCGTTTTAACACGGCTGTCCAGCTGCTCCACAGCCTCCCTGGGCTCGAGATTTCCGCTGCTCTTTTCAAGACCCGGTGGAAGGCTGTGCTGGCAGATGCACAATCCTGGCCGAACAACAGGATGTTGTAAATGTCCAACCACTGCGTGCTTTTCATATGGATATGCTAATGGGCACGCTATCAGCACACGGCTGTAAATGCAAATAACAGAGCTCAGGCTGGGCTGCTTTTATGGCTGTTTAACCACCTTCTGTCTTGTAAGAGACCAGCTCCCTACTATTTGGGAGATAAAAAGCGAATAGCTCACCTCATGTCAATGCTGCGTAAATCAATTAAGACAACAAGAGCGCGGCACGGAGGCTCTGTTAAGGCTGGCTCCAACAAAGTCTTTAAGTCACCGATGGGCTCTCTCATCTGCCACAAACACCACCGCGGTGTCTGCCTGCCATCCGCACACGCTCAGAAGAGACGTGCTTTATTCAACTCTTACAAGGATTAAAAAATAAAAAATAAATAACAAGTGTATGCCACAGCAAGCTAAACAATCAGGAAATGCTGTGGGTTGGAGGTTTTAAAGGGCCAATTTATCTTATCAAGCAATTTTTTGAATTTCCTAGTCCCCTACGACTCCATTTTCCCCACTCAAAATTAACAGCAGCAGTCCCTAGAGAGTTTAACGGCATTTCTGATACCCTGGGTTCTGGGTTAAAACTCTGGTGCTAATGTCCTTAGCCACAAGGGTGCATATCTGCCATGGTTTGGCCAGGTATTCAGGAGGATCTGGATCCAGTGTAGTGCTGCTTAAGAGCAGAAGGACATCTGCTTCGTACAACAAATCCTTCTATGGCTCATCCATCCTTTCGGCCTCTGATTCACCAACTCCCTTCCAGTGTATGTTGAATCCTAAAGTATTTCGTGGGTAAAAATTATCAGAGATGCAGGTACATTAGTGAGAAACGAAGCACTCCTGGTTTTCACAAGTAATACCAACTTGGACAGTGATTACTAACCTATTCCTTCAGGGGATCTCCAAGGTACAGATGGTATTACTGAATGACATCTTGGTCAGGGCGTTTCAGAGCCCATCAGTTTCTTTCGTGATCGTTCCGCTCCATCTGACTGTACTGCTAGCTAAAAACAAAAACAAACGAGAGAAGCGACCGCCTGCAGCCATCCTAAATATAAAGCAGACCAAATTCTCCCGGCAAAAATTACACTGCTACTTTCTCAAATGCTAACTGAAAATCCTGCATGGCAGAATTTGGCAGAAAACAAGAAAAATAACGCAGCAAATATAGTTTTAGAAGAGCTGAAATGACTACAGTCCTATGAAGCCAAAGCAAATCAAAGTATTTACCTATGTTTTTTACTGGTGCATGGTATACGTTGTTACACGAAGCTAATTGCTGTAATGGTGCGGGAGATGATGCGGGAAGACAATCTGAAGGCAACAGGTCTGCCGTCAGTTTATCAGAGTCCATATCCATTGTGCGAATTATCAAAGTGGTTTTGAAGAGTTATACCAGACAATTAGAACAGATATGCACTAAGAAATTGTAGATCTCTCTCTTCACAAAAGATCCTATCGATCTGAATTAGTTATAAGCTTCCTAGCTATCTGCATTTATGACTTTCTACTTGATACAAAAATGCATTAATTAAAAGAGAGCCACTTTTAGGTTTGATCCATTTGCACGAAACCACCGAGCTGTACCATGACGCAGACACAAATAGCAATGATCAACTGGTAATGGGATAATGAGCAACTAAAGATTTTAAATGGTGCGAGCTAGAACAATTAGCAACCTAATAGGCAGATAAATAAGGCTGCTTGACTTTACCCAAGGAAAATGATTACTCTGAACCACTTACAACGAAAGACCCGAACAAAATACACCTTTCTTTTCCCCTTTCCTGGCACTTTTCAGTACTCACTCGTGTTGTCCCAGAGATGGGACCTCTCATTGATTCAAAACTTCTAGAAGCCCAAAGATGCGTAACCACCCCGTTCCCAGCAGTCTCCCCAAGAAATAATCCCTGTGCTTGGACCTGCAGCACCAGGCGGGACGGTGGCACAGTGCTGCACAAGGGCACTGTGCTGTCCCCATCCCTGCTCACCAAACCCTGCCCAAACAATCGCAGCTCTCCCAGCATCTCAGAGCCCTCCTCGAAGGTGCCCTGAAGTCCCGGCTACATCAGGCGGGCAGACGGGTCGAATTAGCTGCTGAGATGCAGAACCCCCTAAAAGCACTAGACGTTTCCAGTATTTCACGAGAAAGCCATTAATATCTCGCATTTAGCCCAAGGCCAGAGCTTTCCTGTTGTTTCAACAGCGCATTTCTGGCATTGCCCTGAGTTAAATTGCAGTTTATGTTGCCTCCATATGGGAAGTTTCAGCAAATGCAGTGACAGTTAGCAAATAACAGTCTGCAACCTGACCAAAAATAAAGTTTAAAAACCCAGGAGAAACAAACAATATGTCAAAAACATCTGGGGATCTGTGATACAGATATTATTAAGTACGTCCTGGTTTATAAAGAAATGATCTGCCTGCAGACAGTAATGATATGGCTGTTGTTATTTATGTTTGTTACGGCCATGCCTGAATGCCTCAGCTACGATCAGGGCTGGCCTGTGCTAAGCGCTGCACAAACTCAGCCCAAGAGAGAGGCCCCCAAAGCGCTCACAGTCTAAAGAAACAAAGAAATAAAACCCCCATTTCACCAAGGGGGCAACGAGCCACAGGGCAACAAAATCATTTTGTCGCAGGCACGCAGAAAGCTTCTGGCAGAAGGAACCAAGCAGCTTCTCTGCAAGACAAAGGATGCTGCAGATGACGAAGAAAATAAAGCAAAATTCATCCGTGGCTCTGGCGCCCTTACTGAAGGGTTGCGGGCACGTGTGCCCCAGCAGGTGTTGCTGAACACACAGCTTCGACCACGCTGTGAGCAGCCACAACCTCCCACATGGGTGACTCAAGCCCACGGCAGCTTGCTGCCTGTGCACGGGACGCTTGTTGTGTGACAGCAAGCTTTGGGATCCAATTCTTCCTCCTGCGGAGGGGAACCACCGCAGCACCCAGGAGCCCAGCAAAATAATCAGAAAGTGCCACTCAACGAGACACGACTGAGTGCTGTCACAGGGAGGGCGATAGGATGTCTTATGAGGCACGATGGGGAGCAGGAGCTCCTTCACGGGCAGGCTGCTGGCACAGCCCCTGCACGGAAATAATGTCATCGGGAGGATTTGAGCGAGATGAGAAGGGAGACCAGGGATGTTTAACCCTGGTAGAGGTCTCGCCCAGAAGCACCTGCCTCTTTACAGTCAGCAAACAGGCTGCTCCATGCTTCATGGGAAACAAAAGCTTTTATTTTACTGCCACCTTTTTCTTCTAGGGTCTATTCCGAATCCAGAACCTGTAGCCCAGCTACAGAAAAGCACGAGGACAGAAACCACGCTGTGATGTTGTGTACAGAGCACACTGAGGAACGGAGACAGAAGCAACTCATGGAAAACCCACAAAGCACAGGATTCTAATACTAGGTCTTTATAAAAGCAACTTTTTCCCCTTCCTAGCGTCACCGACTTCCCTGCTCACCCGCCAGCCTTCCCGACACCGCGGCTCCCTCCGAGGCTGCTGGTGCCAGCGGACCCCACAGCGGGGCTGCGGAGCCTCGACAAACCGTAAACGTGCCTCAAACGCTGCTTCCTGGCAGTGCTGCGAAATCTGACCGTGCAGAAGAAAACAGGAGATTTGTCCATTTGCGCTGCACGCGCCTGCTACGTGTATTTCAAGGAACGTGAACAGGGGTCTAATTGAAAAAGCCGCAAAGACTTCTTGCATTAGCAATGCATGTAGGTCTTTTTCAGTTCAGACTTTTCCATCTCAGTTCCGCCAGCGTTTAGGGACATGCTCTACTAGACTCATGTGAGTGTTTTTAATGATTTCAACATTTGCTCCTGTTCCTTCTCCCGCTGGACCAAGCGCTCCTCACAGGTGTATTGGTGCAAGGCGGTCCCAGAGGACACGAGCCTTAGAGGCTCTTGCCAATCATACGGTTAACACTTAACGCTGTTTAGCGTTAAAAGCCCACTTACCGGCCCCGGGCCGTGCAGCGGTGCTTTAGGGCCGGCTCTCCGAGCACTCCCCCGGCGGCGCCGGGCGCGGAGCTCGCCTCACGCTGCCGCAGCCCCGCCGGGCCCCGCGGCGCTCAGAACCCGCTTCCCCCGTCCCGCAGCTCCCCGCACGGCCCGTGGCCGGCCCGGCAGGGCTCCGCTTACTTCCGCACCGCCTCCGCCGAGCCGGCGATGGGCACCCCGCCGCCGCCGCCGCCGCTGTCGTAGAGCACCCCGCTGATGTCCAGCAGCAGCCCCCGCACCCCCCGAGCCCAGGCCGCCATCTTGGCGCCGCCATCTTGGCCCGCCATCTTGGCGCCGCCATCTTGGCCCCGCCTCAGCCCGCCCCGGGGGCCGGTGGGCAATGGAGTCCCCGTGGTGGAGCCCGGTTTGGTGGCTTCTGATGCGTTTTTGGTGGCTTTGGAGGCGTCTCAGGCCTTCCTGGGGGCATCCTGGGCTTTGCCCCGGGTCTGTCTGCGGAGAAGTGGCGGCAAGGCCCGAGCATCCCCTGGCAGAGCTCCCCTTCCAGAGGGAGGCGCGGGGTGAGCCCCCCGAGGGCTGTGGCTGAGCGCCTCAGAGCCCCCCCACGTCCAACACCAAACGAAGTCGGTCCCCAGGGCACCCAACCGGCCCCCAAAGCCCCACAAGGCCAGGTCCCCATGGCCAAAGCACGATCAGTGCTCTGACCACCCCAGTGGTGCCGCCTCACGTGTGCCCCGTGCCCCGCAGGAACACCAAGAGAAACAAATGGTCTTGTCGTGAACAGAACCGAACCGATCGCCTCTGTTTTCCCGTCACGGATAAGATCCTATCAGCGGTGTTCCAGCTTTGCAGACAACACTGTTTTCTCCCTTGATAAGGTCCGAATGCCGCCTTATTGCTAATACCATCAACAGCGCGCCGTGGCTCGCGGAATACATCAGGAGCTGTGCTGGAATTACAGCCCACTTTGTTTTAAGAAGAGCAGGGGAGCCTTGGCAGCATTGATTTGCATCACCGCGTCTGGAATAGCCTTTGGCTTCTCCTTAAAGATAATATCTAAACTGTGAAATTCATTAAATAGACCCAGAAATGGATCAGGTTATTTAAAACAACATCACTAATAGTGCAATATCTCAGCTGTCTACGCTGATAGTGAACATTGTCTTGGATAGTGTTATCAGTCCAGGACACCCGCTATGAATATTGATCCGCAGCTTGTTACAGCCATCACTTGCCGTCAGGACAGGTCAGGGTTGAAACCCACCTAGCATCAAAGCAATTTAAAGACAGCACTCAGCCTGAATTTTAATGCCCGAGCTGGAAAACAGACCAACTTCAAACAGACTGCTAAAGCCAATCCATGAACGTGTGCTTTTTCTGTGTGCCTTTCCATGGGCATGTATGTTTGTAGGTCAGCCTCTATGCACGTGTTAACCTGATGATATTTGAAGAAGATGTCTGCTAGCTCACAAATTAATCCCAACACTACAATTTACCTTCTAAGCTCTTGCAGTAGCAATAGCTCAAACAGAAATATTTGTAGTCCTTCACAGATCGGATGATTTTTTTTCCTTCCAAACAAGAAAAATTTCCAGTGCCTCAAAGGCTAACAAGCATCCTTAAAACAAAGTGAGCCACACACCTATTTACCATATCACAATACCTATGATTTTTCCACGTACTTTGAAACTAGCACTGCGGCAAACAAAAAGAATCTTGTTTCAGTTACATGATCAGGATACACATTAAGATTTCAGACCCATTTTCTTTATTTGATGTCCTTTATGAGGTATGCTGTCCAGAAACTAACTGTTCTCCACCCCTTCCCTCTCCTTCTGCACCTCAGGTAGCGCTGAATGCACAACCACCGCTCTGCCAGCACACAGCAGAATGCTTTCCAGCTCCCCACCGGCTTCATTTTCATGCAGGATGCATCCCCAGAACTAAGCTCTAGCGGTGTGCAGCTTCACCGGGTGAACTCCCCGGGACAGAGATCCCTTCTCTTCTAAATCTGTGTGCTGTCCCATGCCAAAGCCAGCGCTGAATGGGTCCTTGGATGCTGCCACCATGTGATTGACCAGAGTAGCTAATTGCAGTCGCATCTCCCTGCACATCTTCATCTCCTCCTCCAGCTCCCCATTATCCTAATTCCTATTCCTTTGCAGTGACAGATAGAAAGCCGAGTTCTGCTCTCTTTATTCCCATTCTGCATCACCCGTTCCCATTGAGCTACACCTTAGTTTTACCTCGGAACTAACTGACAGCACCCCTTTGAAGACCGGCGGACACATTCATTTCAGGGAGCTGAAACTGAGACACCTTCAAAGAGAAGGGCCACAAGCTTCATCTCCTCGAGTAAAAGCAGGAGAAGCAGCACGTTCCCACAGACAGACGGACAGACAGAAGGAGCACTCCCTTCCCATGCTGAACAATGCCCTTGCCCACACCTCACCCTGATTCACAGCGCCAACAAAAAGCAGAAATGCTAAGGAGATGGAACGGCGTCCCCCTGGAAAGCCGCAGAAGTACAGAAATACATTGCCAGCAAGTTCCTAACAAATGTGGGTGACCAGGAGTGGTCGAGGTCCAGGGACTGGAGCAGGATGGAGAGACCTGACCTGCTGCTGCCAGTCTTACCCTGGCTAAGGGATAAGAGGCAATAGGGCACGCTCCCAGCGCGGGTATGCCTCAGTTTCCCTGCCCACACCAGGGCTGCACTGCAGGATTTAGGGCCCAGAGCCCGAACCAGGCAGCCCCGAGCTGACCCCAGGAAAGCGCAGACGCTCGGGGACCAGACATCACCTTCACACCCTCAACCGAGCCATCCAGCAGAGGGGCTCTCCCCTATCCCCATCCCTCCCACGACCCCCGGGGGCTCGCGGGGGGGCTGTCCCCAGGCGTGGGGCTCCCCCCGCTCCCCCCGGAGCCCCTCGGCGGGGGGAGGGCGGCGCTCGCTGCGCCCCCGCGGAGCTCCCCGCGGCCGGCGGCGGGGAGGGGGCGCGGGGCTGCGTGCCAATGGCTGCGCTGCCCCCTCCTCTGCCCCCACCCCGCCGCCGGCCCCTCCGCCCGGCTTCTCCTCCCCGCCGCTTTCGCTCCGAGCCTCCAGCGCCCCGCCGGCGGCTCCGGGAGGCGGCGGCGGCTCCGCGGCGGCTCCGCGGCTGCTCCGCGGCGGCGCTGCCAACCCGCAGGTCCCCGGCTGGAGCGGTGCGGGGGATGCCGGAATGCCCGGACGGCGGGGCCAAGGAGCCCCCCGTCCCGCATAGGATCTCCTTCTCCATCTTAGACATCCTGGATCCCCAGAAATTCACCCGGCGAAACCAGGCGGCCGCGGGGAGCGGGGGCGAGCAGGAGAAAAGTTTGGCGAGAGTTGAAGTGGGAACGGGCGCTGCTCGCCCCGGGAGCGGCTGGGATAAGCTAGAGGCGGATGGTAGGAACGCGCTCGAGTTTCTCTCGGCGGCGCCGGCGGGGCGAGCAGGTGGCGGGGACGGGCCGAGCATCCCCCGAGCCCGGCCCCGCTGCGGGGTGGGTGGGGAAGGCGCCGGGGGACTGGGGGGAGTCTGGGGTCCCCGCGATGGGAAGGAGCAAGCTCCGGTCCCGCTGGCCCCGCCGGTTCCAGCCGGGACACCCCGCCCGCTGCACCCCAGGCGAGGAGAGGGCGTCCCGGGGGCTGCCCCCGCCCCGAATCGGCTGCTGGGTTCTGGGCAGCGCAGCCCCCCGAGCCTTTCCCCAGGCCGGGAGGGGGGTCCCGAGCCCCGTCCCGATCCCCGTCCCCGTCCCGATCCCCCCGCGCTGTCCCTGCCGGCCCCCGGGGATTGCTCAGCCCGTCCCCGGCGGAGGATGCCTCAGCTCCCATTGATCGATATCCTATTACTGGCTCCCGCCTATCTCCCGCCCGCAGCTTGCAGGTACCCACTTCAAACCTCCTTCCCCCGGCCTGATCCTAATATTGTTCGATTAAAACTTACCTTTAATAGATGACATCTATCGATCCGGCCCTCGCAAATCTGAAACTCCATTAGCACGGAGATGGGGAGGGGGGAGGAGGAGGAGGAGAGCGGGGAGGGGATTTATTTCGCTTCAGAAGGGGACTTTAATAACTTCTCTTTTAATTGGTAAGCAATCCATCCCCACACCTCTCCCCACGCCCCCCCCAGCCGAAGAGACGGCGCCGGACGGGCGCCCGCCCCGGCCCCCCCACCCCCCCCCCCCCCCCCCCCCCCCCCCCCCCAGACCCCCAGGCATCGCCCGTCCCCACCGGGTCCCGTCGGGGGGGCGCAGGGGAGGCTGCCCACCCCCGGCGCTCCCCCCTGACGAGCTCCGCCATCTCCCCGCAGATGCGGAGAGCGGAGCCGAAGCAGCGGCCGAGGAGGGTCCGGGAGCTGCCGGCACGACCCCCGGCCCCGCTCCCGGTCCCGCAGCCCCGGAGGAACCGGGCTCGCCTCGGGGCGGGCGGCGGCGCCGAGCCGAACCGAGCTGCGCCAAACCTCGGCGAGCCCGGACGGCTTTCACCTACGAGCAGCTGGTGGCCCTGGAGAACAAATTCCGGGCCACCCGGTACCTGTCGGTGTGCGAGCGCCTCAACCTGGCGCTGTCGCTCAGCCTCACCGAGACGCAGGTGAAGATCTGGTTCCAGAACCGCCGCACCAAGTGGAAGAAGCAGCACCCGGCCCCCGACGGCTCGGCCGCCCCAGCGCCCCCCAACACCACCGCCCGCGGCCCCCCGAGCCCCCCGGCGCGCCCCGCCGCCACCCCCGGCAGGACTCTGCCCCCCTTCGCCGCCGCCGAGCTCCTCTTCCCGGCCGCTTCGCCCTTCCCGCTGGCCGCCGGTCCCTTCGCCCCCTTCCTGGGGCCCGCCTACCTCGGGCCCTTCTACGGCCCGCACCTCTGAGGTCTCCTACAGCCCGCACCGCGGGGGTGCCGCCGCTGCCGGGCTCCTGGGCACGTCCCCGATACACCTGGAGGCATTGGGATGGAGCTGGCGAGCCTCCAGCCACGTGCCGGTTCCCTCCAGAGCCTTCTCCAAGTTTCTTTTTAAACCGTTCCTCGTCGCCGCGTGGCTTGCTGGCACATGTGTCTGAGCTGGAGCGCCCAGGAGCTGCGATGCTCGCCACCACCGCCGGGACCCTGCTGCCTCCCATCCGGCTCCCGGGGATGCGAGCGAGCCAAGACGGCCCCAAGCCTCAGCTGTTGCCCGTGGACCCGGCGGTGCCCCGTGTGCCCAACGTTTTTACGCCACTTCTCACGTTGGACCTAAAAACTGTGAGCCGTGTACTCGGTACCCTGCCGAGGAGGGGGTTTCCTTTTGGCCGGAGGGGTAGGGAACCGCAGCTCCGTGCCAGCGGGCGAGGAGCACAAAATCTGCGGGGTCAGTGGGAAGGTATCCGATTGCTGCTAATGTGCGTCGCCCCTCTGCCTTTCTTTTCAGTCCATTCCCGTTGACTTCAAAGGGTTTAGATGAGACGTCTAAAGATCGCTCCTCTCGCAGAGAACGGGTGTTCTTGTAAGAACAGCGTTAGCGCCAAATGAGGCAGAAACGAAAACATAAATCAGAGAAAATGATTACGTTATTCATTTCTTTTAAAACGGGGCATTTGTGGTAGAAAATAAGTAAAACGCAGAATCTCCCGCATGCAGAGACCTATTTTCCATAACAGAGAAACACATGCTTTTTCTCTTTTCCTTTTCGGAACATTTCTTAGGAAGGAAAATCATATTTCATCTTCATCGGTACAAGCACCGGAATGAAAAGGAATTGTGGTTGGGTGCTGATCCCTCCCTGAGTGGCCGGGAAGTAATTGGGTTTAAAAACTCCGTCTCGCACGGTTTCACGAATTATTGCAATACGCCGTTCCGGGGTGTTTCCCCTTGGTCTCACGATGCTTTAAGGTACACATTGGCTCTCCAACCAAAAATCTTAGCTCGTAAATCCTATCCATCTCTTCTTGTGTTTGTCTAAATAAAAAGGTTTGTTTGTTTGTTTGTTTGTTTTTTAAATTATTCCGCGTTGACTTGTTTTTAATTGTGCTCAGATGAAGCGGCGTCTGCCCTGTGGGTGTGTGTCCGGGCACCCAGCTCCTTGGGGTGGGGCGGCTAAAGGGGCTCCCTGGGACCCCCTGCCAGCAGCAGCACCCTAAAGTTTTTGGGGCTGAGGCGGGAGCCCCACAAAGCTGGTCCTGGGGCCGGCACAGCCAAGTCGCCGCAGCCGTCTTGCCAGCCCGAAGAGGAGGCAGCCGGTGTCTTCCCAATTACATGGATTGCTAGTAATGAAACCTGAGGTTTGCTTCAGGTCGTGACTTTGGAAGGCATAACTACTGTAGGAATGTACTTACTTGCAGGTTAGTTCAGGTAACTTTTTAACTCTAATTGGACTTCAGTTGGAGTTGCAAAAGCCGGGGTCATTACGGCGGCGCAGCGCGCATCCGGCACTGCCCGCTTGCCGGCCAATGATCCAGCAGTCGCGGCCGGCCGAGGCGTCGGGGTGCAACACCGGCGGCCCGTGTCTGGCCAACAGACCTCCAGCAGGAGCCCAAGCCCTGCAGTCCAGCAGCTCCTCTGGTCCATGCTCCTTCCCACGAGTTAGGGGTGACCAGACCTAAATCCTCTGGGCGGCCTTCTACTTGTGATGCTGATCGCTGTGCTCAGGGGTTCACCGGGCTGTCGCTGCGAGGCGTGACAGAGCACCAAGCAGCTGGTCACCTGTACTGAAATCTCCGAGGGAAATGCCCCGAGCCCTGGTATTCATCATACAATGAGTTTTCTTCCTTAACAGGAGGAGGTGGTAGGGAAACTAGAGAACCTTACAAATAAAAATGCTACCAGTATGAACTGATGCGCAGTCCTGCTGTTCGTAAACCTTCCCAAGGCTCCGTGGGTTGCCAGCAGGTTTGTCTTTGGCACGACACCGTTAGCTTTGTGGGCGATCCGAATGCCTGGTTCCTGTGCAGGAAAAGGCAGCCGTTCCCACCACTCCGTTCAGTCATCTCCGTTGATCCGGATCAAAGCAAAGTTTTACAATTAATTTCACAGAGCATATCGATGCCGGTTCCCACTTTGTATTACCTGCACCTCTGCACTGGGAGAGTGGGGCACGGCAACGGGACCGCGGCCCTTGTGGCGCCGACCCCAGGCCACCAAAGCTCTTCTGGGCAGGGGCACCCGAGCTGCTCGCACCCCTCCTCTCCTCCTGCACCTCTGGCTTCCAGTTGGAGACGTGGCAACTGGCCACTTGGTACTGCCGTGATGCAAAATTCAGCCCTGGCAATAGCGATAGCCGCCAAGCACCACGTTGTCAGGATTATGCTGGTCGCACCAGGCACGCCTTTGGAGATGCCCCACTGAGTATCCATTATCTCCAGCCGTTCCGAATACGGAGTTGTGAAATAGTTTCAAGCACAGGCACAAACTGACTTTACTCACGGCTGGATGTAGAGGCTAAAAGGAATCACAAGAAAGTCCCACGTGTAAACAGCAAAAAATTGCATCTGTATCAAATTAAAAGGGTTTTGAATTAAAATGCTCCGGAGAGAAGAGGAAAGCCTGTGCGGAGCCTTGCAGTACAACTCATACGGTGTTTGTATTTGCCCCCCCCAAATAATTAAAAAAGTGCTTTGTACCTTCTATCTGCACAGGCAGCAAAAATACTGGTGGTCCAAGCCCCACAAAAGAACTTTGGAAATCAACTTCATTTAAGCTAATAATGAAAGAAGTGCACCGGGGAGCACCACGGCGTCAAAGCTAGGGGAACGTTGGAAATGTCGGCTGAACTGGACTTTTGTCAAAAAATACAGCAACAACAACTCATACGGATGGGTTTAAGGGTCGTAAGAATTCAGAATTCTTAAATTATTAAAATTGAAATGATTAAAATTAATAAAAGTCATAAGAATTAAATGTACCGAGGACCTAAAGATAAAATCTAGGTAGATAAAATCTAGTGACCAAGCATTTTGGTGCAGAAAGCCGGTATTGATTGCGTAATAGAAGACTTGGGAAAATTAAAGTTTCATTCCCTCCCCTTCTCCTTCCATTCCTCCTTCCCTCCCTCCCTTCCCTCCCTCCCTCCCTCCCTCCCTCCCCGTCTCTCTCTCTCATATCGTTAGCTACGAGCAAATTACAAGCATTGTAACCAATGAGCTACCTACACACAGGTTCCCGAGCTGAGGCCAGATTTGAAATTCCCCCTGGGGATTTTTTTCTGACTTCACGCAGGGCTGCGTAGGGCGGGCAGGGGCGGCCCTTCGAAGGGCCCAGCAGCCTTCTGCTGCTTCCTTCCAGGAGAAGCAGGACCCTGGGTTTCTGCTGTCCTGGTGGCCTTTATCCCCTGCCCCACAGAGCTACAGCTGGCCTGAGCTAACTCCTTGCGCTCCCTGCTGAAGGCACCCGCTAGGAAGATCCGCAGTGGGAAGTGTTTTGTAAAAGTGTTTCATAAAGCATCCCAGATCCCGCGGCCTGCTGGTCGTACAGCACGTTCAGGGAGGCGATGAAAGGCAAGGTAAGGTACCCGCGTGTTTATCAAAGGCCCCACGAAGTAGAAGAGCCGATCTGTTAAACGCCTCATGGCCCACTACGTGGTGAAGTGACCTAAGACCGATGGAGCAGCGCTGCTTTGGTCCCGCATACTGCTCACGCACGAGACCAAAGTCTGATTTCCAGCAGCTTTACAACTCGCAGGCCAGACCAGACGTCTAGCAAAATATTTGGTGGGCGAAATCCTCCCGAAGCAAAATTGATAATAGGGCTCTTGCATCATTAGGGCCTGAACACCTTTTTTTGTTTGCCGCTGTGACCCCGCGTCAGCTGAAGTCACCTCGAGCGGCACTGCCCTGGCACAGAAGGCTCATGTAGTGGGGCCCATTTCTGGCCGAGCACTGAGTTTCTGGGAGACTGTATAACGCCACATGATGAATGGGATTAAAAAAAGTGGTATTTCACGGGGCTCGGGCATGTCCTGACACTGCAGAGAGATTTCAGGGGCGTGCGGGATTCCGGCTTTTTCACCAAGCAGCCCCTGACATTCTGAAACACTTCCAAAGATAGCAGCTCTGTGTACAAATCCAATACAAATAAAATATTTGACTCCTTTAAAAACCACGCTCCACAGGCTGACTTCTTATGGTAGCTTTGGTCGTAGAATTTGTTTTACTGCCGCTGTTTAATGAAAAAAGTCTTTTTAATTAATTTATTTTGAAGGTGAGGATATACAAAAATGCACAGACTTTGCACAGCGGTAGCCTTAAAAGACATCGGGTTCTGCATCTGTGGATCTCCAGGCACCTGGCATAACAAACTGGGAGTCAGCTGAGTTGATCCCTTGTCCTCTCAGGCGGGGTCAGCTCCATGTCCCTACAGCCAGCACGCGGCTGACACCCCTGGGTTCGTGTCTGCGCGCTGCCACGGGACTGACAGCTCCTTATCGCGCAGTCCCTCCCCCCGAAATGACCTGGCAGGGCTCGGGAGATGCTGCTCTGCACCGAAATTGGCAGGGAAGAGCATTAGTTTGAAGAGACGATAAATGAGCTGCAGAGCAAAGGAAGGATTAAGTGCTTTGCTTTCCCGGTTTATTTGCCCCTTCTAAGGAACGGCCACGTGCCAGCTTAGGGGTAGGACATTTCTGGCAAGGCCTTGCTGCTTTCTGAAGGTCTCACTTTTGGCACTATGCTTTCCTTATTCCTGCCATCTTCGGTTGCGTGATTTTTTAAAACAATCCTTATGAAAGAAACTGCTTTGGAACAACGGACTTCAAAGCAAAGTCGTTTGTTCTAACACGTGCCAAGAACGCCTCCAATTTTCTGAATTATTTGGTATTCCAGAAGATCTCAGGCCGGCGTGAAGTCCTGAACGGGGAAGTTCGGGAGCTGCCAGCACGTCGGCCTGAGGTCAGGACAAGTGGCAGGTGACACAACTGGTTGCCTCGCTAATCTGCCCCTGCGAGGAGCCGAGTTAAAGTCTGCCTCGGACGAGGCATTATGTAAACTCTCCCGTTCCAGACTACAGTAGCCGTGAGCAGATGATTGCTCACCACTTAGCGAGATTAGCAGTCTCTGCTGTGGCAATGCCAAGCACATGCACAGCAGCAGGGCCTGCGGGTACGGGCTGCGGTAGAATTTGGAGGACAGTTTCCCAGTTCCTGAGATGAAATGTATCCAGGTGTTCAGGGCTCAGTCCTCAGATTAACCGAAGTGACAAGAAATTCATTCTTATTACACGCCCAGCTGTATTTATGTTCATTTTCTGTGCGACAGTTACAGCTGCCAGCTTGGGTAGATTTTGGAAGTGTGGAGAGCAGGTAAAGCAATTGCCAGGCTGTCCTTTCCAGAAGTCACTGTCACGATAAAACCCAAGAATGAAGTTGATGGAAGTTCAGAAGCAGAAGGTCTGTAGGATCAAAATCAAAATGTTTTTGTACAAGGAAGAAGAAAACTCACAATAGGCACTTGAAATCCTGAAGTTCAAACTGGCTTTGTCTTGCTCCAATTTTCTTTGGATTTTATTGTACTCTTTCTGATTTTTGTGAATGATTTTTTGTGGTGACCACCAGAAATATATAAATAAATTGCATTTTTCTCTCCCTATGTCACTGAATTAAGTTACCTACAAGCTCTTGAAATAGAGGAGTTTATTGCTCGCCCTTAAATCTAGGTTTCACATACAAACAAAATGTCACATCTCATTTGTGGAAGGCTCTGGACGCAAGCATCAATACATTGCAAAGGAAAATAACGGAATGTAAGTTCAGATGTTGGAAAAAATGCCTAAAGAAGACAATAACTGACAATAACTATTTCGATTTTATAATTCAGTTATCCATCTAACAGAGTATTATTGAAATCTTGGTAAAATAAGACAACAAGCAAACTGGGGAGGCTAAGTGTTAACTATAACTCAAGGTTCGCCTTACAATAGGCGTATCAGCTCCAAGGGTTGTTTGTGGTGCTTTAAGCTGGTGCTTTAAGCTGGACATCCACTCGATCACACAGCGCTGATTTTAACGGGGTTGTGCTATGTTTTGCCAAACTATCTTGAAAAACACGGGCTAAAAAAGAGACCTCTAACTCGATTTGAAAGGCAGATGTGCTGTGCATGAATCACATTTGTTGTTTCTACGCTCTGACACACCGCATTGTAAGAGATCCTAGCTGTGCTGCAGGAAAGACTAAACTTTCTGGTCCTGCGAGAAATAGCTCAGTGTAGAATTCTGCTGGCCACAAACAACACGAATAACACAACCATGGGCCACAGAAAGCAATTTCTCTGCACTGGGTTCTATCAAAAAACAGCATAAACTTCAACCTTCACTGATGAAAGATCGGCTACAAGTAAGAAAGTGTACAAGTAGAAAAATTCCTGAAATCCTTCATTGGTATCTTATCATGATAATAAAGCCCCTTCATCTTCTGATGTCTTGTTCGGATGTACGTCTCAAATAAGAGACAGGGGCCACAGAAAAGCCTTACCCCATGCAGGCTCGGTGTTGCACCAGATGCTCTAGCAGCGGGCAAACCGAGAAGTGTCTGTCACGCCATCAAGAGTCACACAGCCCATGATGCTCCGTGTACACGTGTTGCAAGAGTCCCATCGCTGCGTGCTGTCGCCTTGCCGGTCCTTGGTCGGAGATGTGACACCAACATCTACAAGATTGGCACACAGAGGGTGCAGCATCACCACCCTCTTAGAAAGGTGTTTAGTGGATAGCTGTCAGATCCGGACCACCAGGTTCTCCTGGGCAGTATGGCAACTGCTGGGTTTACCTTCTCTGCCTTTGGCTCAGAGAAGCATCACCTTTTTATCTTTTTTTTTTTTTTCCCCTTTTTCCTTTTTTTTTTCTGAGTGGCAGCATGTCATTGACAAGAGGGGAAAGGGCGAAAACGCCCCTTGTGGCTTTCCTAGAGGTAGGAAGAGGCGTGGGACTGTCCGTCTGCCAGCACGGAAGACTTACACGGGTGTTAGCTAATTGTGAACTTGTACCCTGAGCCTCATGACTTGGACGGACTCCACACCCAAGCTGCTGACTGGCGTAGGTCATGCCCTGAGGTGAGTAACTCTTCCTCTGAGCCGAGCAATGAGCCGTCACGGCCACCAAAGAACAGAACGGCAAGAGCAGCAAGCGTCCCGTTACACCAGGGCTCCCCCAGCACCGCCTTTGGCCCCACAACACACCCACCTTGTGCAGCCTTGCCCAGCTGGTGCCCAAGGCTGTGAGGGACTGGCCCTACCTCCGTGGAAGAAAATAACAACTACGGCTGGGATGCAATTCCTCAGCCTCTTCACACGCCTAATTCCCCATGACTTCAATGAGCATTTCTGCCAGAGAGCGAGCTGCGGCGTTATGCCTAACGACTGGCATGACTTAACTTGTTCCTTCATGTGACTGTATGGTCTACTTAGACGTCAAACTGTATTTTCTGGATAAGCACAATGAAGATAATAACCCTCTTTTCTCAAGTAGGTCAGGGCTTTCTTCTTTTCTGTGGGGCATATTATTGCAAAATGGGGAAATTTCAGGTCTTCTGTTTCTCATGTTTTGGTTAATGTCATGTGGAGTCTTTTAGGTACCGACAGGTAACTAAACAGTGAACATTAAGTTGCTGCTTTTTTTTCCTTTTTCTTTTTTTCTTTTTTTTTTTTTTCTTTTTCTTTTTTTCTTTTTTCTTTTTTTTTCTTTTTTTTTTTCTAAATCGCAGGAAATGCTGCATCTAGCTGACAGTAACTGCTTCAAGATCTATGGTAATAGCTACCGCCATGAAAAATGTGACCAATTTAAAATTTCAGCTTGATGACATTTATAGAAGAAAAGTGGGTATTTTCAGTGTCTTGATTGTAAGTGCCAAAATCAAAAGAGGAAAGAAAGTGATTCACAGAAGGATTGCAATGATCCTACAAAAAATTGTGATCAAGCCAATATGACATAGGAGTTTGAAGTCACTTTCTCTCCGATGTTAAATAACTAGACTCCAGCTGAGAGTTACTTCACATTGCATTTCTTTTTATCTCAAAATAATCCCATGCCAGCTTTAAAAACTAAATGTACATGTAGTATCTACACAGTCTGTGCTATGCCTGTATTTGAGCACGTAAAACCTTTTCTTCGTCTTCTTTCAGGCTTGCAGGATCCAGAAGAGAGAAAGCCCTTTCTTGCTTCAGGGTTATTGGTTTGGTTGGTTGGTTTTGAGACTCCGCATTTCAGACATGAATTTGCAGCGCTTTTTTTTATTTTTATTTTTTTTCAGCCTTAAAATTGTGGGCGTTTCACAAAAAAAATCATACCTTTAACTAGAAAAAAAGGGTTGCAATTGCTCCTAGATAATGACCGTTTACTTAAGAAACTTGGTGCAGTACAGCCATGCCCTCATTCGACAGACGTGATCGTGAAATGTATTTTGCAATGTCGCACCAAAGGCACAACCTTTAAGTGTTGAATACTTTGCGCGTTCAACTTTGGCTGCAGATGCAGGGCACTGTTCCTTGGCAGAATTAGGCTAGTTGGAGACATAAATATACTAGTAGGATTGAGCCTGACTGGGTGTGGATTTACGAAGAGCCCGGGATCATCTCTCTGCTCTACTCCCCGCTGACTGCGCACTGGGAAAATTTCCTCTGAGGGCATTTTTCTCCAACCGCATACACAATGCTGCTCCCTGCCATGCGGGCTTTGAGCCGCTTGGTTAGGAGATGTGACAGGGTTCCAGGACATTTCCATGGGGTTGTGTTTGTGTGTGGGGGAGATATGCAAATTCTGGGTGCTGTCAACCCAGTACACCGTGTTTTCTTTGTGGAAAAGCTACAGATTCTTTTCCAGCATAGACAGACTTGTCAGGACAATTTATGAGTCAAGAGGCATCCAGAAGTCAGCACTGCTGAGACTTTGCTTTTTGGTTTTAGTAAGGTGGGTTATATAAAAATAGTCTCAGTATCTTTTCACAGCATCTCTTCTTCTTTTGGACTAAAACCAGTGCACATTCACTACTCGTGTCTCAGGGGGGACCTTATTGCTCTCTGCAACTCCCTGAAAGGAAGGTGTGGGGAGCTGGGGGTCGGCCTCTTCTGACAGGTAACTAGTGATAGGACCAGAGGGAATGGCCTCACGTTGCACCAGGAGAGGTTCAGGTTGGAAACGAGGAGACATTTCTGTCAGAAGGAGCAGTCAGGCGTTGGGACGGGTTGCCCAGGGAGGTGGTGGCCTCACCGTCCCTGGGGGTGTTCAAGGA
The DNA here is from genome assembly GCF_011077185.1 of Oxyura jamaicensis. Lineage (NCBI taxonomy): Eukaryota > Metazoa > Chordata > Aves > Anseriformes > Anatidae > Oxyura > Oxyura jamaicensis. The sequence continues at coordinate 32,212,606 of NC_048898.1, read as the reverse complement.
AAGACTGGACGTGGTGCTTGGGGACATGGGTTAGTGGGGTGGTATTGGTAGCAGGGGGATGTTTGGAGCAGATGATCTAGGAGGGCTTTTCCAACCCTCATGACTGTAAGGCCTTGTGAACGCCCCCGTTCCTTGGCCATACAGCGCTCACCAGGCACCGCTCGGCCTGGGGAAGGGCCGAGTTAGCTGACAGCCTAGATTGGGCACAAGCCCGTTTTTTTTATTTTGTTTTTATCTTTTTATTTTATTAACTTTTGTTTGGTTTTCCCCGTGCTCTCCCTTTCGTTCCCTCCCCAGGTGGGGCGGCGACACCCGGCTGCCGAGGGGGCTCCGTGAGCGCCCAGCGCCCAGCCCCGTCAGACCCCCGCGGGGGCAGTGGCCCTGAGGGGAACCCCGCCAACAGCCGCGGGGCAGGGGGCGGGCCCTCCCTAAGGGCTTGCGGCTCTTTCGCTCTCCGATTGGGCGAGCGCGGGGCGTTCTCCTCGACGAAGCCCAATGGGAGGCGGCGGCGGGGCGGGGAGGGGGAGGCGGCGGCCAATGGGCGGCGGGGCGTGAGGCGCGGTGACAGCTGCCGCCGGCTGCCTCCGCCTCTGCGCCGCGGGCCCCGGGCTGAGCAGCACGGCCGGCAGGTACGGGGCGGGCCGGGCCCGGCCTCGCTTCTCGCCTCACGCGGGGGGCTCTGGCGGCGGCCGTGAGGGAGGGGAGTGGGGTAGGTCCGCGTTACCGTGCGGGAGGCCTGTGTGCTTCGCCCCGGGGCCGTTGGGGTCCCGCCGGGGTCCCTGAGACCCGTCGTCCCCAACGGGCCTGAGGGGAGCTCGCAGCCCGCCCGCTGCCACCCGCCTCCGCCAGAGCGCGTTGCCCAAAGCCCCGTTTATTTAATGTTTTTCTTAGCCCTGCCGAGGCAAAGCCGGCCCAGGCGGGTCTGTTTCCTTCCAGCTGAAGGTGGTGTAAGCGGAGCAGCGTTACTGAAGGGCTGCTGTGGAGGAGAAGCTGATTCCCATCTGCCAAAACCGCTCGGCAGGGACGGCTGGCTCAGTTTCTGATGCAACACCTCCCCGCTTGCTGAAACGCCTGCCTCCTGCCCCCAGCGCTGCCACGCTTCTCTTCCTCGCAGCCCGTAACAAGTTCCTGCTTTCCCCCCTGCTGCACCGTTCCTTTTTCCTGAGGTTGCTGCTCGGCTCGCCTTGCTGATCGCCAGGAGCAGACCTCTCCTCACTTTTCGGCTCCAGATGCAACGAGAATTCGCGGTTTCGCTCTGCCTTGCTCAGGGTAACTCCCCCCATGCTCAGCTAAAGTGATGTGGCCTCACTTCTGCAGCTTGCAGGTCGTTTCTATGCCTGGGGGGGAAGTCTTTTAGGGATTTCTGATTAAGATTTGCCAGCCTGAAAGAAGAGTAGTCTGTAACTCCGTGCAGAAAGGTAACACTCTGGTGAGGGGCAGGTAAGAGTTTCATTCCTTTACAGCTTTCATTTCAGGGATATATGGAGAACGTACAAAAATAAAGAAGCTTATCACTGAATTCGTTGCCCTGCCAGGGAGGTGTGTCGGGGGCAGGATGGCACAGACCAATGGCATTTAAGGGGTTAAGCAAGTTGAGTTTTTGAGTGGTGCGGTTGATCCGAGTTTCTGTCGAGATTGTTCTTCTGTGAAGACATATTGATCTTTTTTTTATTTTTTTGCAAAATCTTTGAGTGACAGTCTTGAAAAGTATTAACACAAACTGCTAATACTTAACAGCCCCGAGCTGGTAAAATGCCCAGGGCTGAGGAGCAGCAGCTGATCTCCTGCTGGAACGGGGACTACTGATTCTGGCCCAGCTGATTGTGGTAGATGCAGGAAATAGTTTTTCTGGCTTTGCTTAGAAATGAGGAACAGCAATATAACATCGGGGGAATCTGCTGGAAAAAACGCCTCTGTTTAAGGTGACTCATCCAGTGTGCAGTCCTTTACCAAAATAAATTTAGAGTAATCTGTTGCTGCAAGCAGCCTGAAACAACAGTCTTTTCCTATAAACTTTGCCTGTGTTCTCCTGTTTTATATGCATCTTTTGCTTAGGTTTTGCAGTATAATTCTGTTGTTAGGTGGTGTGCCAGTGTTGAGGTTCCTTAGAAAGCTCTTCAGTTTGCTCTGAAGTCTGTTGCAAAGGAGGCTGCATTTGATAATCAGAGCACTTGTCAGTGTCCTCTTCGTTGGGGGCTAATGCCTTCTGCCAGTTTGTAAGTGTGATGTTGTGCAAGACTGGGATCTTCAGCTCTGACTGCTCTTGGCCTTGCTGAAGTGAGCATCTCTGCCTTGGCTCTCTGCTGTCCCAAGTACTCTTGTCCTTCTCTTACGCTTCTATAAGAACAAGTCGTACGTGGAATAATCCTCTGCTCCTTCAAGCTTTCACAGACATCTTGGGCCTTTCTGGTGTTAGTGCTTTCCTGTGAATGAAATGATGCAGAACGTTCCTGCAAAGAATTCTTTTCACGCTGTCCTGGTGTTGTGTTTTACGTGGTTCTTAATTCTTTATCATAATTTGGAAGTGCTATCAGAGAACTGTGGAAACGATTTACATTTCAGTGTCAAATACAAATCTGAAAAGATTTGCTGGATCTTGAAGTTCTGCTTTCCATTTTAATGGACTTGACAAGTTTGTTTCCAAGGACATGTTAGCTATAGAAGTCTAGGAATATTAATTACAGTCTTTGGTAAATGTTTATGGAATTTAACTAGAAAGATGCCACCTGCTGCTTCAGGAATTAGACCATGGTTCTGTTCTTCCTTTTTGAAGGCTTAATTGTGTGGTTGCTCTGACAGAACAGGAAGGGGAAAAAATGCAGTGGAAGTTCAAGTTCCTAATGTTTTTCCTGAGTATGTTTCATGAAGTTTTACCCTCAGGTTATCCGTAGATATTAACAGCACAAGGTTATGTATTCAGGGGAAATCCATCATTTTTCCTCAGAAAAATGCAAGGTGCTATAAAGATGGTTAATACTTGTTTAGCTGTGACTTTCCATTCGTTTTTTCATTGCCTTGAAATGCCCCTAACAAGGAGCTCTTTATCTGTAGCTGGATACGCTTTAACATCAGGAATGCAGCTTACACAAAAAGCCACTAACTTGACTTCTTAAAGCTGACCTCAGTTAAAACTAATCTGTCCTTTATCAGTCTGATATTATCAGCTAAACATTATTTGGGTCAGGTGTTTCTCTCCAGCATTATGTTATTTACTTTCTGATTCTGTGTTGAGATTTCTCTTAAGGAAGTCTGCGTCAGATGAAAGGCATTTCAGCAGCCCCAGAAGCTTGACAAACTTAGCTTTCTGATTGTTTCCCTGCTCTGCTAAATGTAGCTTGTATTAATAGATTTAGTTGCAATTTAAGGCACAAATCAAAATTGCTTTCATAGGTAAAATTAGGGGACTGGCTCGTAGGCTTGCTGAGTTGTGCAGTTTTTGTTCTGTTACTGGGAGTGTACATTAAAATAGGAAAAAAAAACAACTTAGTTGAAGTCAGTGCTGCGTTCCTTTATACTTCATACAAGGTTTCCTGATTGCAGTGCAGAACGGTTGGGAAACCTGTAATCCTGGCAGTAGAAGCACTTTAATCGCGTCATATATTTGTTCAGAAGTACTGTCAGTGCTAATTATTAACCTCTTTTGATTTTTTTTTTCCAGATCTATCACGGCATACCTGAAGTCAGCAATGTTTTCCAAGCTCACCCGCCCTCAGAGCCTCGCTGTTCTCTGCCGAGGTGTTCATGCTTCGCTGAGTTCTGCTACCTCAGTTGCTACTAAAAAAACAGTTCAAGGACCTCCGTCCTCTGATTACATATTTGAACGTGAGGCTAAGTATGGGGCCCACAATTACCACCCACTGCCTGTGGCTCTGGAGAAGGGAAAAGGTATTTTATTTTGGTTGCCCTGGGTGCTGTCAATGGGGTGTGTGTACGTCATGATTTTGACCTAACCAGTTTCAAAACTTTTCTTGGCGGGCTGGGAGCAGAGAAGATTGAGATAACTGATGACATAAAGATAGATAATTTGCTGGCCATAGCTCTATGAGGCCTTATGCTGCATAATTCAGAATAACCCAGCAAGAAATCTTCAGGCAGCTTTGTTTCTTCTGTTGCCTTGTATGGAGATCTTCAGCGTTAAGGTGAACATGGAAAGCTGCATGGGATCCCTGTTTAAGTGATTACTTCACCTTGTGTCCTGCTCCTGTGTTATGGCTTAACTTAAATTTACTGTGATTTTTAACTATATTTAAGGGGATTTGCTGCTCTGCAGGTTAGGTTCTATGACTGTGTCCTGAAAGGCTGTCAACATGGTGATTCAAGAGTGTGGATACGTGTCTCGATAGTTCAGAGCTGACAGTCTCTTAAGTTGTGAGAGTATATAGATTCTCTTGCTTTTCTTTTTTCTTTTTAATGATCTTTATTTCTTACTAATTCTCTTTCAGAAGTATTCTTCTCTGTTATCTTTTTGGACCCAAAACGGGACTTGGAAGCAGTATTCTCCTTCTACTTACTTAGTGGAATAGCAGCTTTATGTGGGAAATCCTTCTTCTCTTGATTCCTCATTGACACTTACTTATATTGCATTAGCTTTTGGCTTGTGCTACCTTTATCAACTGTTTATTTTCCAGTCACAGTGCGTCTTGTGGGCTTACCTGAAAGAGGGTAGACCTGAGTACTCCAGAGAACAGCGAAAATGCAGCTTAGATTTGACTAGGTTGCATTGCAACTCTTAATTTATACCATTTACTATTCTCTCTCCTTTTTATGATTTTGTGTATTTACCACACTTTTTTTTTTCTAGGTATTTACGTGTGGGATGTTGAAGGCAGAAAGTATTTTGACTTCCTAAGTGCTTACAGTGCTGTTAATCAAGGCCACTGTCACCCAAAGATTGTGAGCGCTCTGAAAGCTCAGTCTGAAAAACTGACCCTTACGTCTAGAGCGTTTTACAACGATGTGCTCGGTGAATATGAGGAGTTTGTCACCAAAATGTTCAATTATAACAAAGTTCTTCCAATGAACACAGGTAAAAGAAAAAAGAATTTTATTTCCATTTTATTTCTTTCCATGAGAATCAACAGTTCTGTGCTGCGTTCATTACTGCCTCGATGACCTGTCGGATGTACAAATGTGATAATGGTGCTGCTTTATGTTTTAGGAGTGGAAGCTGGAGAAACTGCCTGTAAGTTGGCTCGGAAGTGGGCTTACGTTGTAAAAGGCATTCCGAAATACAAAGCAAAAATTATTTTTGCAGGTACGTGAAGTGCATGTTATGAGTTGAGGCCTTGAGGAGGAAGGCAGCTCTAGACACTGGCTGTAGCACTCGTCCTGTAGCTGTAGGGGTTACACTGCAGTATTCTTAATGCTTCGATTCCTTCACTGGAGGAAGGAAATCACTGTTAATGAAGTGGTTTATAAAGCTTTATAAATAGCAATTGGATATATAAAGTAGGTGTTATTTGTACTACTTAACCCTTTTTGTTGTCAGATACTGCTTAATAGCTGCCTCAAGTCAAATGGAAGCTGCATTCATCCTCTGTGCTCTTTTAATTGCCGCTTGGGTGTTAAAGTACAGTATCTTTTTATTCCTTCTTTCTCGTGATGCCTTTCATTTAAATTAAACTGTTGTGACCCCTCTCAAAAATCCCACATTTGGGATAACCTCCTTCCTTCAAACACTCCCTACAAGTGTTTCTCTTCTGCGTTCTTTAAGGTATTGCAGAAGCTGGCTCTAATCCAGTAAAGCCATTTTGTAGTCTTGATCATACAACAAAGGTAACAGCAATCTTGCTAAAATTGATAAGAGGTCCTGATTATCTAAGTGGTATGCTTTCACCCTTCGCCTGCTCTGCTTGGCTATATTACAGGGAAAAGCTGCCTACCACTGAAGAAGCTACTGTGCTTTGCTGAAAAATGACTGCTTAGGTCTAGTTCAAATAACTTCTATTTGGTATTCTTTGGTTGTAGGTGAAGTGCTTTTTACTGATTCTGCTGCTTTTCAATGGCTCTGCATTTTATACAACTTTCCAGAATAAAGCCTATTAATAGGTGATTTATGTATTTATTTGTTATTGTTTGTTGGTTGCTACAGCTGCGCTCTGTTTCTGACTTCTGGTGCAAGTCATTGCTGGACCATAAATTGTCATTAGATTGCGTTTATAACCTGAAACTCAAAGTTGGATACTGAGTTATGTTTTCTAGGGCCAATTAGATTAGTTTTTTCTTCTTCTGGGAATTCTTTAAACTAATATCACAGAATTGTAGGGGTTGGAAGGGACCTCGAAAGATCACTGGGTCCAACCCCCAAATAAGGGCAAAAAGAGCACAGTAGAAATGAAATTGGTGTGTGTGGGGGGGGAGACTTGTAATGAATTCTTTATCTTCATTATTCTTATTAAACTAAGTTGACACTAGGTTGATTCAACAGAAATATCAAAATGTGCCTTTTAGGCTCACTGGCCGCTTTATTCCTAGGACTTAAATTCTGGATGGTATTTTCTTTCTGTATTTAATGTGTACTATTTATGTAAAACCTGCACATCTTCCTCAGGCTTCTAGGCTACTACTTTCAGACTACTGACAAGAGTTCATGGAAGTTATTTTGTATACTTGCCAGGTCACCTAGTAATATTTGTTTGTTTTTCCAATGTGCTTTTGTTAAAGCAACCTGATGTATTTAAGGCATCAATGTAAACTGCTAACAATTGCTGGAAGGATGCTAATGTTACAAAACTCTTAAAATTCATTAGCAGGTCAAAAATATGATGTCCTGCAAACTGTTCTGGCTCTTAGTTTTGTAATGAACCTGTGCCAGTTATCTTAGGTGAAAATGCATCATGATTTTGTCAATGAGATGTTAGTTTTATATATATATAAATTATTATTATTTTTTTAGCTGGCAACTTCTGGGGCAGAACGATGTCTGCTATCTCCAGTTCTACAGACCCATCCAGTTATGATGGATTTGGACCCTTTATGCCAGGTTTCGAAGTGATCCCATACAATGACCTACCAGCTCTTGAGGTATTGGAAATCATTTTACTGTGTCTCTTAGGTAAATAGCAAGGCAGGAAAAGCAGAAGCTTGTCATTTGAAACATGTGCTAAGAAATAGGTATTTCTTATATATGTTTAGATACAAACGTTATGGTTACCTGCAAGTAATGTGTGTAAATTCTCCTTTGGTTTTGATTTTCAGTTTACTTTAGGAGGTAAAAGGAAAACAACAAGATCTGTTTCGTTTCCCTCGTTGCTAAGATGTTTCAGGTACAAATAAAGAACAGCAAATAAACCACAAGGGGATTCATGTTATTGCTTAAAGTAAAATTTATTCTAAAGTTGGGTGTGGATTCTAAAGTTATTATCTTGACTTAATTTTCTCAGAAATGCTAAGGATTCTCCATGACTGGATAACTAGAATTTAATGCAGTTGCTTACCAGTCTTGCAAACTTCCTAGCATCCTTAAAAACATGCTAGGCTGGCAATTCACTCAAGTTACTGAAATGCTGCTGATTCTGCACTGTCAAGCTGTTGGAGTGTTGACCTTAATTAAAACTTCTCACACTCATAGTCTGGGTTTATGCATTGGAGGGTAGATGGTGCTTGATAGCAGCCATAGGGTAACTGGGTTTGGGACAGATATGCCTGCCTCCTAGGAGCTTGTTTAGGGGAAACCAAGGTCTCTCTGTGTGTTATAGTTGCTTTGTGGAGTAGCTAAATCAGCTTTGAACCTAAGTAAGGCTGTTCATTGTGAAAGCTCTCTAAGTATTTACTGGCTTTCAGCCAACTTTATTGAGGCTTTGAATGCGATCTGGAGACCTAGAACCCACATCCATGTCCATCAGCCTAATAACGGAATTTATTCTGTTTACGGGGCAGTATTAAGGAAAGCTGTAGTAAATTTGTACTGGGAATCTTAGTATCTTCTGAGTCTTGTAGACTTGTAAACCTTTTAGAGCTTGATAGTGCAAGAATGTAGCTGTGGACTTTGCTTTAAGATGACAGCTTTGTACTAGAGAGCCTTCATTCCTTTTTGCTGGAGGTGAACTGGGGAAAGCATTGAGCAATTGTTTGTCTTGTATGGGGTAATGCAAAACTGAGTATGCTTCTGAGGTAACTTATGAACTGATCTGACAATCTACTTGTCTGGCTTTGTAGTTTTGAAGGCTCGTAATTCCCCGAGCGAGCACACCAACTGATCTTTAGAGGCAAGCAGTGACATAGGCTTCTGTGTTGGAACTGAAGTGGCACTCTAACTGCCTGACATGAATACTGTTACCTGCATTTAGAATCGAAAACAAGAGTGACAGCTAGGTTTTGCTATGTGTGTTCTCTCCATATTTTGTAAATGTGACCTGAGTACAAGTTTTTTTTCTTTCTGTGCACATCATATTTACAGCGGGCGCTTCAAGATCCCAACGTAGCAGCTTTCATGGTTGAACCAATTCAAGGTGAAGCAGGCGTGGTTGTTCCTGACAAAGGTTATCTCACGGGAGTGCGGGACCTCTGCACAAAACACAATGTAAGGAATTCATTATAACAAGGTGGCTTAAAATCTTAAACTGTGTCTCCTGGCATGTCGTATAAGGTTATTCTTGTGCAAGGTATAGAACTTCAAATGCTGTTTAATAATTTCAGTGGATTAGGGTAGGGTTACTTAGACTTCCTGCTTCCTTTCCAGGAAGTACTTCTTAGCAGTGCTCACTTTTCTCTGTTTATTATTGCTGTCACCAATGTAGGTTTCCAATAGAAGTTCTTGAAACTGCATTCGTTTTAATTGAACTCTACATTTCTTTTTCACTTCTGTTGTCGCTGGGTACTGCTAATGCTCATAAGCAGGCTGCCCTCCCTTATTTCAGCATCAGCTTGGCCAGGCTCTTCTACAGGTCTAGGCCATGTCCTTTGTAAATGTAAGGAAAACAACAAAAGTTTTACTGATTCATGGCTTTTTATTCCCATGGAGCCTGTCTGATTTGAAGATCAACACTTTGTTCTAATAGAATGCTGATTCTGTATTTGAAAATGTTACCCTTAAATTATTCCAAACCTGAGAGCAGGCTATTGACATATGAGTAATGAAGTTGCCTTCGCTGTTACTGTGATACTTATCTCACAGAAAAAGTAGTACTCTAAAAATTCTAGCACATGACAGTAGTGCAGCTTAGGAAAATGAGATCAAAAACTTGTGTGTAGGTTTTCAGAGTTATTTAGACACTGAGGCATCAGACCGACACAAGCAGAGTTGTTAAAATGGCATTTTTCAGAAGCTCTCAAAGGTCAGTTTCTGAACAATACGCTTGGAGTAAAAGATGGACTAATCCTAACTTTTTGGAAATCTTTCTTGCTGTTGTAGTGTAAATAGATTCTGTTTGAACAGGGACCAAGCCTGTGTGGAGTATTCCTTATGTAGCAGAGAATCTTTGTTAAAGATGTCAGTGAGAAGTAGGACAGCACGTTTACTTTTCGCTAGTTTGACATTTCACAGGATGTGTGTGTCTTGAGGGGGTAAAAGAAGCGCACGTAGTGCGATACAGCTGGAAGGTCTTTCACTGTGTGCAACTCTGCTGTACTGTTTGAACTGAAGTAGGAATGGGAGTGAAAAGTCCTTTTCTCTAACGTGTTTTTTCTTTTAATCTCTATAAAGGTTCTGTTTATTGCCGATGAAATACAGACGGGTTTAGCCAGAACAGGAAAAATGCTAGCTGTTGACCATGAAAATGTGAGACCTGATATAATTCTCCTTGGAAAGGCCCTTTCTGGTGGCTTATATCCTGTGAGTAACAAAAAAATAATAAATCCAGTAGCTGACTAATCATTTTTTTAAGTAATTAGTACTGCAAGTCTACTAGTTGGAAGACAAATTTGATGTTTGTTGTGCTTGGAAATCGGTGTTTATAAGATTAACTAATTTGTGACCCGGATAGTAGAGCCTGTGAGTGGTAGGTCAGAAAATTACGGAATACATAGTTACATGTATAACTGAAATGGCTAGAGTATACTGAACTTTCTGTGTTGATACTTGAATCGTTAATGTGGCACATTATTAGGTGTCATCTTCTTAGGCTGGGAGTTTTTCGGTGTTTTGGTCCTTGTCAATTCATTGAATAATTGTGGTGTATCTCTGTTTACTTCAGTTTGATAATATCAGGAAAATAAGTGTCCAGTGGCCAGCCTTCCATTCTGGAATCACTGTTTAATTTCTTACACTGTCTCTGGACAGCAGTTCATCACAGTCTTGCTGTAATGAATTTCTGATTAACTTTGTATAAGGGGAAAAAAATGACGTGCTAAAACATCACCTATTAAAAGCATTTTTCTGAACAATTGGCATTAGTTCACTTGTTTGTCATGCCCACATGACTGGATTTATCCCCCTGCAGTGACATAAATTTCTGCTGATTAGGCTGGAAGCTGCAACCTGCCTTGAGCTGTTTTGGCTGGTTTTTGAGTTGTTAAACAGAGTTATGAAACTGAAACTCCTGAAGTAATATTCATTTTGGAGACACGCCTCCCTACTGTAGTTAGCTGCTGGATGTTACCAGTTAGCTAAGTGTATCTAAGGGGATTAAGCTGTTACGTGATTGTCACATGTGCGCCCTTCTGCACAGAGCTAGGAATGTAAATGTAACTTAACCGCCATGGGATGAAAAGCACCCTTTCCTGAGCCCTGAGGAAAAGTTTACTTTGGAGAGATTTAAGTTTACTGTTCTAAATTATGTAGGTAAATGAGTTAGCTGACCTTGCCGTTCTAGGTCTCGGCAGTGCTGTGTGATGATGAAGTTATGCTGACCATTAAGCCTGGTGAACATGGATCTACATATGGAGGAAATCCGTTAGCCTGTCGTGTTGCAATGGCAGCGCTGGAGGTTTGTGTGTTTTAATATTTGGATTCTAAAGAAAAAAGGGTGTCACACTGACATGGTCTTTGCTTAAATAAGTAACATTATTGCTGTTATGATACAAATAGAAATTTATCTTTAAGTAGCAATGAAAAATTGGTAGTTAACTATATGCATATAAGTTAATATCATAAAATGGCTTGGGTTGGAAGGGACCTTAAAGGTCATTTCACTCCAACCCCCTACCATGAGCAGGGACACCTCCCACCAGATCAGGTCGGCCCAGGCCCCATCTGGCCTGGCCTTGAACATTTTCAGGGACGGGGCATCCACAGCTTCTCTGGGCAACCTGTTCCAGTGCCTCAGTACCCTTACAGTGAAGAATTGCCTCCTAATGTCTAATCTAAATCTATCCTCTTTTAGTTTCAGATCACAAAACAAATTCTAAAGTCTTAGCTGAAAATGTACCCTAATTTCTGTGTACTTTATTGTCTTAAATCTAGGACAAGGTTTAAGGTACTTAAATTCGGTAGAATGATTTTTACTAATTTCACTGAGTCATTTTAAAAATGGTATGTTTTATTATGCCATAGTTAAGAGTTTGCTGCTCTGTGAGCTTCATAACACACATGCCACTGGAGCTCAAACAAAAGCTAGTAAAATATCGTGTCCAGAGACCATATTTTAAACATTCAGTAACTGCATAATTCACAACATTTAAGGAAGTCACTCAAAAAGCCACATCATTGCCTGATACAGGGACTTGGGCAGACTCAGATTAAGGGTCTTCAGAGCTTTATCTTTTACTTGGGGAGGAGGAAAAAAAAGACAACTGGAAAACAGTTTAGAGATTTATGTTTGTTGTAAACACAAATGAGCGAAGGCTTAAAGATAACTGGCTTGGATGTGCTAACTTTGCAGTGGCACCTTGGATGAGTCAGCTTTTGTATCTCAGCAATTGTAATGTCACTGTGTACCATGCTGGAGTAGGCAACTGAAACAAATGCATTGCCCTTCAGTTGACTGCGGTTCTAACCTTCCTTTAGGTAATTGAAGAGGAAGACTTGGCTAAAAATGCAGAAATAATGGGTAACATATTAAGAAATGAGCTCATGAAGACACCGTCTGATATTGTAACTTGTGTCAGAGGAAAAGGACTGCTCAATGCGATTGTAATCCGGGAAACCAAAGGTAAGGAAATAAAATCAACTGCAGAGTCGTAGCATGACAAATAATTTTCAAGTTGAAGTTGCAAGTATCTATGTGGAGTAGGGATGTAGCTTATAGTCATCTTGTTTGGGTTCTGATCTTGGCACTGTAGTACCGTCCGTAAATTTATTTGAGTGACTGTGTGCTATTAAAAGTAAGAAGCTTTTACTGTCTAAGTCTAAACTTTTTTAACAACGTGAATTATTTTATGGCTGGATAATGTTCAGACCCGATGGTGAACTTAGCTCCCCACAAATGCCCCTTTGTCTGCTCACCTGGAGATAACTGGCCTTGTCTGGAAATAGCTGTTCTGTCACACTATGGAAAGTTTGGCTGAGGTTGTTTATTCCAGGACAGTAAGGTGAGTACTGGAAGGCATAAGGAAGGAAGGAGTTAAGGACTGAAAACAAGTTTCTAGGGATTAACACACTGAAGTACACCAGAAGAAATTGTTTTAAAGCCGGAGCAGACAGTAATTTCTTTGTCATCAATATACTAAGTGACAAAGTGCTGCAAGGGAAGGGTAGTAATTTCTTAAGACATATGCCTGGATTTCAGTGCATCATGCATAAAAGTAACCTTGTCTGAAGTCCTGTCCAGGCTTTCTTTCCCTTATCTGCCTCTTTCAGGCTTCTGTTTCTTCTAATTTTCTTCTTTAATCTATTGCTGCACGTAGACGGTATCTCACCTGTGAAAGAGCAAAGCTCAGGTTTTGCAGCAGTCTTAAATATTCACTGCAAATTCTGGAGAGCTGCTCGGATGTCACCACTTCACTTGTGAGAATGAACACGCTTGATTTTTCTCACTGCTAGATGGCAAGCAGTTTACAGTCTGGCTCCTCGTTCCACGTGCTGCAATTGTGCCGCTTTCTCTGCCACAGTGTAAGTGTCTTCCCTCTAATTGCAGACTACGATGCCTGGAAGGTGTGTCTGCGGCTTCGTGATAACGGACTTCTTGCCAAACCTACGCATGGTGATATCATCCGGCTGGCACCGCCTCTGGTGATTAAGGAGGATGAAATCAGAGAGTGCATCGAAATAATCCATAAGACCATTCTGTCCTTCTGAAAACGTGGCTGTCAAAGTGTATCTGCTGACTGACCCAAGCTGGTGTGTTGTTATCTGTGCGATGAAGGCCTGCACGTGAAGCAAGCATCTTTAATTCCTTTTATCTAAGAGGACTTAAGTCTTTAAAAAAAAAAGAAAAAAAAAAAGCTATGTCTTTTATTTTCTTCAGAACCATTATAATTTAATGATGATTTGAAAGAGCTTCCAATCTTGGAATACTTGGAGATGAAGTGATGAGGTTCTGTTCATCTAGTCCGAACTTACCAAATTGTTGAGTCAGAATGTTTGAGGGGGCATGTCTGTAGAAATCTGCTTAATTACTGAAAGTCTTGGCTAAAGTTGAGAGTATAACTTATATATATTATTTTACTAAGGGTGGTCTTGAGCTCTCAGAACTCTCCCAGGCATCACATTTGGTATTTTTGCCTCTTGGTGGGATGTTTGTAGTGGGGAAGCACTTGCCATTATGGTAGAATTTCAGTTTCTCATTTACAACTAGAAAAAACAGTGCTGAAACTGGGTGTTGTGCCGGTGATCTTGACAAGCATCAGGCTGTGTTCTGTGTGTAAAGCATTTTGGTTTTGTAACTAGAGTTGCTGCTCTCAAGACTGGTCTCGGTGTTCGGCTTTGCAATCTTGTAAAATAGATCTGAGTACACAGATCTGTTTTTACTGTTACAAAACTTCCTATAATCTGGATGTTTGTATTAAAACATGCCTTGCTTTAAAAACAAAAAAAGTGCAATTTAAATCCACAGTGTACTGAAAAAGAGTGAGCCCCACAGAAACTTGCGGTCACCTCTGTCCAGAGTCACAGCGGTCCGTGTTTCTATCTGTTTTTATATGGCAGCTCTTGCTGTCCTTTTTTTTTTTCCCAGGATGAGTGCTTCTGCACTTTGGTGCCTTTAGATACCCAGTTATGCATGCAGTTGTGGAGTTGGCTACTATTCTTACCCTAGGTTGTTGTTTTTGTGTTAACTACCTGAGGCTAAACCCTGATTAATCAGTGTTAAAGCAAAATGCTCCCTTTGCCAAGCATAGGGGTTAAATGTAGTCGTGTGTTCATAACTGGAGATGGTAAATAATGCTGCGGTGCTTGAAAGGCAGCGTGGTTCATAGAAATGACCCAATCTGCCCTTCAGGATCGCAGTGAGTGCCTTACACAGGTGTGTCCCTTACGTGGTTTCAGACAAAATGCATGGTCATCTGCCATGGATGAAGTAGGAGGGACTCAAGTTGGAAACGTCTCATTTTTCTAAGGGGTGGTGTGTCACCCTGACTGTTAGCCTCAGGAATAGGAATGAAATGCAGGAAGGTGCTGCCTAGGAAGGCTGGCATTGCTGCAGGCCGTGCTTATGCAATCTGACTGGAAAGGTGAAGTAACTGAAAGAAACTCTAAAGTGAACATCGTTGCTGGAGTCCTTTCCAAAAGGTAAACCCCACAAAATCCTTAGCAGCCCCAAAGCTTTATTTCATAGAGCAGTAGGGCTGGCAGGAGCCAAGGACGTGATCAGGTCCATTCCCCTGCCCCAGTTATGTTTGCTTAACTGCCTGAAAGGGCTCTAGGGCAGAAGACTCCTTTTGTTTCAGTGCTTCCTTGTCCTCACAGTTAGCAAGTTTCCTACCGCATTGTCTGTGTCTCTTGCTGCCCATTTAGACTGTCCGTCAGGGCCACAGAACGGGTTATTTTCCTTCTGTACAACAGTCTTTAACATGTGTAAAGATTGTTATCAGTCCTGTTTCAGTGGTTTCTCCTTCTCTAGGCGAGATTCTATTACTTTCCTGCAAGGTAACGTTTCCCTTCCCCAGTCTTGCTGTCCTGTGATTCACTGCTCCAACCACGGCCTCGCTGATGCTGAGCAGAGCTAGACGTGTTTGTGTCAGACTGCAGTTTATGCCTAAGCATTGTCGTTTGGCTTTTCTTGCAGTGGCATATTTTTATTTCTCAGCTTGTGCTTCCAGACTCCCTTTTGTGCGAACTGTTTTGAAGAACAGCTTTGAACCTGTTTGTCTTCATTTTGTTTGTTTGTGTAACAAGCAAGCATAACCTGCATGTAACATTTTGTTCTGGTTTACTGTCTTTCATCCTCTCTTACTCAGAAGGTTTCTCTGGCTTTGGTACCAATTTCAGCTCTAATCTTGTTGTCCAGCCCACTTTCCAGTTGCAGACTAACTGGGCCGAGTCTGCTCAGAGCTTGATTTTTTTTCTGTTTATACAGCAGATCATTGCTGACTGATTTCTGGGCTTTTTATTCATCCCATGGTTGCTTCCTCAATCTCACTTCCTTGATGAGCTTAGGAAAATCGAGGTATGTAAAGCCTTTCTGAAGACAAGTCAAAAACCGTCATCTTAAATTACACTTATTTAATGACTGGGTAATTAAAGATTTTTCCTTTTTGACCTGAAAGTTGCCCTCAATTGTTCCCAGAGCCACAGCTCCCCGTGTGAGGAAGGTAGGTGTATTGTACCTGCCTAAGCAGCTCAGAGATTCAGGAGCAGAGTTAAGGAACTACATACGCTGTTTTGGGAGCAAAGACAGGAACCCAGGACTTCTCTTCCCAGACATTGACCCTGAAACCAGTCAACCTTCAACAACAATAAAAATCATCGAAGGGGCCACCAGTGAGAACAGGAAGAGCTGGAATGGCCAAAGGAAATGCTCAAGCTCCTCTTCCAGTGTGTAAGGGGGCAAGATCATAGGCTATTAGAATGATCATCTGCCTTTGATATGTAGCGTGTGTTTGGAGAAAGAGGTCAAAATAAGGGCTTACTTTATCATGGAAAGTGTCTTTTTGTCTGTCTTCTGGCCAAATCCCACGTGCTTGCTAGATTTCAGTGACATGGCTTAAATCTCAAGCTCAAATACAGCTGCTCATATAACTAATGGGCTTGTAAATCACTCTCTGGTTTTGTTGTCTGGGATTTTAATTAGCCTTAGAAATTTTCTTCAGGGCTTTTCTTACCAAAAAAATGTAGACGACTAAAGTGCCTCTCTCTCTAACAGCTCAGCGCCAGAAATGCGGTGCTTTCGTGTTCCTGCTTGCTCTACTTGTTGCTCAAGTGTACTATAGCTCTGCCAAGCGCAGCTCCTGAACAAAGTTTTACTTGAAGGACGCCAAACTGGAAATCACTTACAAATTAGTGTAATAAATACTCTGAAATGTGCAAAGAAAATGTCAGACATTTCATAAAATATTATGAGTTTGGTTTTTGCATCCTAACTTTATAGAAGTGAAGAAGTGAGGAAAGCAAGCTCGGAGAATGCCCTTCCGATGCCTTCCCAGTTCTTCTCAAGTACTTCTCTTACCTTGTAGATGCATCTTGAGAGGGAAGAAGGTGTGGCAATGACATTTCTTCAGTGATGCTTTCTGCAGTTGTAATTGATATTTATATTTTAAATGGGATTTGAAAGAGATCTGTATGTTTAACACAAATTGCCTATCCAAGTGGTTTCCATTTCCTCAGCAGGAGTTATACAGCAACAGAAATTTCTGGAGGTACGTGTGACAAGATGTCGCTTTAAGCATTTGGCTCTAAAGGCTTCATCTGTCTCCATTATAGTGCCTGCACGTATTCTGATGTTTCTTTGTGTCAGGTATAGTATATGAAGTGCTTTTCTAAATGAGTAGTGACTCTCTGCACTGAGTGCTGTGCAAACACGGGGAGGTAATCTAAGCACCCAAGAGCCAAAGCAGCATTCCTTGAGTACCCAAAGCTGCCATTGACTTCACTGGAAGCTTTGTTTGCAAAAACAATGCCGAATTGTGCTATATGCCAATGCTCTTTGCCAAAAAACAGGGACGTTTCTCTTGGCATGAAATCACGGAATATGTATTCTGACAGAAAAATAAATCTTTGTTTACAGATAAATATAAACCAAGATTTAAAGGTGCCATGTGAAACAGTGAAAGGCAGGAGCAACACGGAGAAGTGGGGAGATTGGGAAACGTACAGTGCAAGTTTCCTTTAGTTTTCTTCTTTCCTGCTGGCAATC
This sequence comes from Oxyura jamaicensis, assembly GCF_011077185.1. Taxonomy (NCBI): domain Eukaryota; kingdom Metazoa; phylum Chordata; class Aves; order Anseriformes; family Anatidae; genus Oxyura; species Oxyura jamaicensis. The sequence continues at coordinate 32,195,498 of NC_048898.1, read as the reverse complement.
TTGGGAACCATGCTTATGGCATTGTCCTTTGTCTGGGATTCTTTACAGCTGCCAAAACCATGAATTTATGCACTCAAACAGTATGTCTTAAAAATTACTCACATAGATTACTTTCTTAAAAGGCCTCAAATGCCTACCAGTCTTGACCTGGTAAAGAAGTGCACATCTTGAACCTGTTAGAAATTTCCATGATGAAGCAACCTCTATTTTGTTTGCCTTTCAACAGCAGTGTTAGTGGATCAGTTAAGCAGAGGATGAGGCTGTAGTTGAATTTTTTTTTTAATTTTATTTTTTGCTCTTGTTCACTTTCTCATCTTTTCCATCTTCCTGGCAGCAGATGGAGCCAGAAGCTCAGCTTTGCCCTAGGAGCTTACTGCTGGGTGTTGAATTTTGGGAGTCTGTGACTCCGGAGGGCTTGCTTTTGGTCTTTACTAATACAGAAATCAGACACAAACTTCTGTTTCATCTCAGGGTGATATCTCAAACTGGAACTTATGCACTTGTGGCTAATCTTGGCTGGGTGGGGGACTGTAAAACGGAATTCCTTTATCTCTAGTATGACAAATACCCAGTAATTCATTGCTGTCTATGTTTCACTGATAGGGATGTAGGGACATCTGAGGAGGGGGGGTGGAAATTTTCTTCCCAAAGAACTGAAGGAGAAGAAAGATGGAGGTTTGGGACAAAACTTTAAATATTAATCTACATCAGGAAACCGCTTTCCGTGGGCCTCCCTCTGGTGCTTTGGTCCAGAGTGGGAGACTTAACCAGCTCAGGTTCCTGTATTTGTGCAGTAAAACACTCACTTATTTTGAACACTCATCCCCAGGCAGGAAAACAGACAAGAAAAATGTGGTACCAGCAATATTCATCAACTAAACAGCCCGAGTGCAACCCTCATGGAAACCTCACCAAACCCCTGCGCTAACCACTGCTTGGCAGGACCCTGGTGTCGGTACCAAGTGCTTGAGTGGTAGCTCCTCGTAAAGCTGTGTCTGTAAAGCTCTGCGAGCTGGAGGGGTTTTCGGGTCCCACCCCAGCCTCCGTGTAGCCAGAGAGCTCGCGGGGTCAAGGCAGAGCTGCTTAAAGCGCTCCTTTGTTTTTCTTTCAAGTGCAAGCTAATATGCTTTTATTTTCCTACTCGAGGCAGTCTGTTTTCATCCCGCAGCCTGGAGTGCCGAATGCTAACGTGGCGTGGCTAAGAGGTGACCATAACGAATACTGCTTGGTGCTTGTTTCCCTCCGATGCTGTCTGTCTGTCTGCACGGGCTTGTTTGCAGAAATCTGAGCAGAGTCTGTGCTGTCTGGAAAATCCCCGGGCTCTTATCGGCGCTAGTCCAAATAAATAAGAGTAGAAAGCAACTCCTACTCATTCCTGCACAAAATCCTATTAATTTGCTATGATTTAGGCTACGTATAAAGGCCCTCAGGGGTATTGACCCTTCGCACAATGTGCAAACCAAACAAAGGCCTGGACCTTGGATGAACTCCCAGTCCTTCCCTAGGGTCTGACACCGGGGAGACCTAATCCTCCAGCTAATGCGCTCGCTTGGAAGGGATGTGCGGTGAGAACTGGGAAAAGCTGCCCGCATTACACAACGCGACCTGAAGGAACAGGACCGAGGAGGGGGTAATTCACACACACCACCTGATTCACTTGGCGTAGGCTCCCTGGCTGGTCCTGCAGGTGGTGGTGGAGCAGCTCGGGGGCTCCCCACCAGCCCTCAGGGTGAGGACTCAGGCTGGGGGTGAGCCCCTTGTGCTCCCCAGAGGGTATCCTGCTACCTACCATGCCTGCTGGAAACATGACCTGGGAAAAGCTGAAAAGAAATTCAGTTCCCTATCCGCTGTATTTCTATCCAGCAGGCGTTGAGGCTGCCCTGCCCTGGATGAGTGGTGACGGAGCAGAGCTTGAGGTGAGAAATACAGCCCATAGGGCTGGAGTAGCCGGGTCAGCCTGGCAGGGGTGTGTGACCCTCCTGTGGTGGCAATACAGCAGGGCCTGGTCACTATGTCACAGTGCTTGGCAGTCAGGGAGATGCTGAAGGAGCTACCTGTCTCAGCACGAGGCCGTAGGAGTTGCCTCAGTGTTTTGAAAGTCTGGAGGCCTTCAAGGGAGACGAGGCCTAGGAGAACTTCCCTCCCCATTGTACCTGTAGTTCTGGGTGGTGGCAAGAGGATCTGTTTTTCAGTATTCCTGTGTAATTTTTCATCTTTTACCCTCAACAACACTCAGACATCATTAAATATGAATTACTTGGTGTTTTGGAAGCATTTTTGAATAACATGTGAACATCTCAGCTGCTCCCAGAAGGGCATGCTTTCATTTCCAGTGGGTGCCTGTGCCTCGCACGGCCCCGCTGCGACTTCTCCCCCGGCATCCAAGCACTGCCCTCGTGTCAGTGATCCCTGGGGAGATGGTGCTGGTAGCATGCTATCCGTGGAAAAGGACAAGGAAAACCACGCTGCCAAGCCCCAAGGAAAACAACAGTGCTCGGGGAGCTGGCTTTGTTTCCCCGGGGGTGGCCTGAGCCCTGTCACGGGGACGCTTTGTGTTGTCTGGCCTGCACGAAATGTCAGCGGCTGGGGCACGAGCATGGAGCCGTGGCCTTGCTGATAGCCGCCTTCATCTGGCGCTCGCGGCTCCTCAGGAACAGATCCTTCCTGGCAAGGTTGAAGGCTGTGAGGAATGTGTGAGGAAGGGACTGCTGTCTGCATGCGGCTCCGAGCAAATGAGCTCCCGTTTTAGCCCTGGCTCTGAAGTGAACCTTCGAGAGTACAAAAATGAAAGCAAGATGAAAGCCGTATCGGGCAGGTTCCTGTGCAGCCGCTGCCTTTTTGTAAGGGGATGTCTGTGTCCTCACAGGGGATGGCTGCGTCCTCACGGGCATCAGGTGCGTGCAGAGCGGCCTCTGCAGAGTTCTCGGCTGTTACCCAGCTCTGATACCCTACCTCAGGGGGCAGGTGGGAGCTGCAGGATGCACAGCTCCTCGTTATGTTTCATCCCACGGAGGGGACGTGGGTGCTTTTATCCTGGTGGGTGTCTCCGCTCTGTGTGGAGGCAGCCAGCCCTCAGACTTTTCCAGCCGCCGGGTGTTCCTGACCACCCTCCAGGCGGATGCTCGCCTGGGCACCACATGGAGGGCCAGGGAGCGTGGGATGCTCCGAGCCCCAGCCGTGCCCCCACCGCGGTCCCGAGGTGGTTGGGGGCTGCTTTTTCCAAGCTGAAAGTCACCAGTTTGTGACTCACATGACAGGAGTCTGAGCAGGAACATTTTGGATTAATCTAGTCCTCTGCCCGCGCTATTCTGCAGGCCGGTGGGTGGCCACACGCTAAGCCAATATCAAGCAAATTAAAACCAAAAAGAAGGGCTGGGAACCACGGTGGTGTCTGGGACCTGCTTCCTCACGCTGAGCAGCTTTCCTTTCCTGCTGGAGGCTGGGCCAAACGTGCCCGCGTAGCTGTGCCAGCCTTTCCTTGTGGGGCTCGCAGCAGGGCTGATGCTTTGGAGCTGTGGAGGATGTGCTTTCGCAGCTGAACGAAAACGTGGAAATGATCAACGGCTATCTGAAGAACAGAAATAGCAATGAGGGGGTGAAAATGGTGGAGTAGGGCTAAATGATCCAGACACTGGGCTGTGTCCACCAGGTCTGTGTCTTCCACGCTGCTGAGCCCCCTGGGGCTCTCTGCAGGGTCCTGGCCTGTTACTGTGTGCCCAAAGCTGGTCGCAACCTTCAGACAAAGATTCTCCAGGGCTTGCGCACAGCAGCAGCACACCTTGAGAAGGCTGTTCTTATTTAGACATCTCAGCAGGATGTTTGCTTTCTTTTTCTTCTTATTTTTTTTTAAGAACAGCCTGACTCACAGCTCGCTTGTATCCTGTTCTGCGTGCCCGTTGCTGTTTTTCCATTGTGTGTTAAGGTTATTCCTGCCCCAGTGTCATAGCTGGCACTCGTCCCTCTTTGCTCCCTTTTTCTCCAGTTTCTCAGGATTTTGGTGAATATTGTGGCTGGCAGCCTCCCTGTTTGTGCCATCTCCGTGCCATCGAGTCTGTAGGCTCGATTAGGGACAAGCTTTCTGCTTTTTTTGTTCTTTTTTTTTCCTGTTCATTGCTAAAAGGTGGAAGTGGCACAGGACTGAGAGGAAGCTGATTGGAAGGGGAGCTTCCACGCACGGGTATCATGCCCGATAAAGTAAGCCATAAACAAAATAGTAAACAAATCAGACTTTAAGCAAAAATAAATAAAAATAAAGAAATTAACCCAGTTAAATGTGCATTGAAAGCCTTTGCTTGCTTACCTGCACACCAGCAAACACAACCTGGCCTTGCGTAGCGCTGCTCCTGCAGCACACGGCTGCGTGGTCCCATGAAGTGCTGTCCCTGAGTGTGGCAGGACCCCGCAGCTCCAAGCCTGGCCCCACCGGGTAGTCCCAGCAGCTTTGGCTCCCCAGGACCCACAGAATTAACCGGGTCCTGCTGTGACACCGGGGAGGTGACAGCCAGGTGCTGGACATGCAGCACAGGCAGCTGGTTGCCATGCACTCACTGTGCTGCTGCAACGCTGGTAGGTGACCTGGCTGGTTGTCTGTATCAGTTTTTCTTCACATATTTGGTGATTTTCACATGAAGAAAACCTCAGAAGAGCAGCTGGATAAGTCGATCTCTGGCCAGCTTGTGACCAGGTCACAGCAGCTGCGGCAGCACATGCTCAGGTTGGGATGTGACCGGGATTTTCTAACACAAGACGTGGCTGGAGTGGGTGTCTGACGCAGCCTCGCTGCTGGAAAAAAACAAACACTGAGGGCTAGCAAGCAGCTGGCAGGAGTTGTTTTTAAACTGCGTTCCTTGGAGAGCCCATCAGCAGCAGAGAAGATGCCGTGGGTATGTTTAGATGTTTAAGTCATACGTGGAAGCAACAGGAGCAGTGATCTCCCATGGTATGTCTGAACGCATCGTTCCTCCCAGCGAGACTGTGCGATCCCTGATATTCTCCTTTAGGAAGTGTAGGGCATAAATTAATGCCATGTGCATTTTGCTGCATGTCTTCACATCGACAGCAAATGTTGTCAGGAGATGTGAAGCACTGGAGTGGGCGTTGTGCTGCCCAGCTGTGTCTCTTCTCCCTTGGGGCAGCTGGACTTTCCCAGGGCGTCCTCTCTCCCCATGTCTCCTCCTGTGCATTAGTCACTGTATTCTTTAAGCCTCACTTTGATGAAAATTTCATTCATTATAACTTCATCACCTTTAATTTCGGAAAGGTCTGTCTAATTATACCCATAAATACCCCAGGAGAGGAATTATAATCAAACATCATTCACGTAGCGTCCACACATGCTGAAAGTCACTCTGAAACAATGACTCATCTCAGCCCGCGTGCCAAAATCCATGCCTTGCATTTTTAATATCTGAAGTATTTTCGTGCTTATGAAAGCTTGGCCATCACGCTGGGAGATTTCATCAGATAACGGTCCTGCTTAACCACCGGGCCTCGGTCACGTAAATCGTTTGGGCCGCAGGGCACACTGCTGCTTCGGTGGCTTCTAGCTCCCCTTCCTCGTCTAATTTCCTGCTTCCATTTCTACATCCAAATAAAAAAGCACCCTCGCTGATGTTCCATCACCCATTTTTACAGATCTCCTTGCTCGCTATTTTATTCACTGGGTGTCTCAGAGGCCCTTGGAAGGCACCCGGGAGGGTTTTGGTGTGCCTCCCCCCGTGGTCTGGCTGCGGGAGCTGCAGTTACAGAGGATTTCCAAGGCAGGTTTCAGTCCAGATGCAGCAGGGCTGGTGCAGTTCTGCCTGGAAAAGCCCCAGGTACCGAGTCAGCATGCCTGGTGTTACCTCCCCACCTCCAGACCCAGCAACGCTGGGATTTCTGCATGCTTCTGTGGTTTCTGTCCCACCCAGCAAGCTTTGCATCCAAATCTGGGGAAGAAGCAGGGTGAAGGAATATCCCAGGCGTGTTCATTTACGAAGTTAATCTGTTTGATGCCGCATGATGGCATTTCATTGAGCAATAACGTTCCGGACCCAGTCTTGCCTAGTCAAATAAAGGGAATAAGATCACTACATCAGACTGACTCTTACCCTGGCATCTGATGTTATCCCTAACTCAAGGCTCTGTTCTTTTAAATCAAATTTATTCCAAACAGGATTAAAATTATTGGCCTTCTATAAAGCTCACCAAGCACATGGTCAAAGGTCTTGAAAACAAAGCCTTTTCGTAAAAGGAAGGTAAAACACCTTCAATGTAGACAGGTAAGAAGCAATGGATGAGTTTTTCCGAGCCGGGGGGTGGATGGTGAGGAGGGGCTGTGTGTTCTCAGGGCTGCACAGAAAGATCTGTTTATACTCAGATTCAGCTGGCTCCAGCTGGCTTGTATCACCTCCAGTGGTCTGCAAGGAGTATTTATTTCTACTATTTGTAAACCATTTTTTTTTTTTTTCCCAAGGAAATCCTCCCTCACCATGACCTTTTCCCAGCTATATACAAATTACTCAGGCCAGGAACGAGCCGTAACTCCCGCTGTCTGCACACCCTGTTGGGGTTTCCCTGGTCTCCCAGCAATAGCATTGGTTTCTTTTGCTGGTGGGGGGCTGCTGAAGCAAATAAATCATCTCAAACAGTGATGTTGTAAAAGTGTATCTTAAGAAATGACCCAAGAGGAGGCAAAGCCCACAGTTTCCCGACACTGAATGCTGGAGGCGTTGAGGAACCATGTGCACATGGCTTGGCGGTGGATTTGGCAGTGTTAGGTGATGGTTGGACTTGGTGATCCTAAGGGGTTTTTTCCAATCCAAATATTTCTGTGATTCTAAAGCTGACAAGCATGAGCTCAGTGAACTGGCACATCATCCTCTTGCAAAGGGCTGGAGCCTCATGTTGTTGGGGCTTAGCATGTCCTATTTTCCCTTCTACACCTGGGTACCCTGGCATGACACTTTGGTAGAAGGCCCAGTTATGGATCCTGACCTCCTGGACCTCGAGGTCTGCTCAGGAGTTTCCTCCCTCTGCCTTACCTTGGCCAAAGTCTGGCTCCAGCTTCCTCCCTGGGTTTCCCTTGCCAGGCCCAGCTCACCAGCCGTGCCCCATGCAGTCAGCACGCAGAACGAATGGCACACATGAATAACATTTCCAATGAATGCCCGGGCTTGCAGGGCTTGATTCAACCAACCTCACACAACTGCTTTCTCACGAGGGGCATGGGAGCAGTTGTTACGTACAGGGCAAATAGAAGCAGATTTATCTGATCATGTCAACACTTCCCATAGACAGGAAGCAAATTGCATTGAAACAACAGTGAAGCAATCTCAGGATAACATGTCTGGTGATAATTGCAATTTCGAGTTAGTTGGCTTTCTTTTCCAAATCCCAAAGAAAGCAAGAAACACCACGGACAGCAAATGTATCTGTCAGTCGGGGAAGCAGAATGAGCAAACCTTTCAGGGGGACAAACCTGTGTGTAAGAAAACCTCCACTACAGCGTGGGTGTGAGTGTCCAGATGCTGAGACAACCATTAAAAACTGGTCATCTTATTGCTTCTTAGGTCTGTAGCTTTGTCTTCAGGGTTCTGTGCTTCTCCCCATTTATTTATTTATTTATTTATTTTTCCCCAGAAGCCATGCATACTTTAGTTTCTTTGGCATTGGACTAGGATTTGGCATTGGGCTAGAATTTCCTTCATACTATTTCAGTGGATAAGTTGGTGATTGCACTTTAACACTCAATTTATCTTCCAGTTTGCAGATTATCAGCGCTCAGCGCTCCAGCATCTTGGAGTCATTCTGTTTTGCTTTTTATTTTTTACTTTTTAAATATGTCCTAAGTACCCAAACATTGCACCCCACATGTTGGTGCTTGTGTGCAGTGTACAAAACCTGCTCTCTGGCTACATTATTTCTCATCTTGATCTCCATCTCCTGGCAGAGGAAGGGGAAAGGCTTGTCATGACAGACCCATCGCAAGGAGTCATCTTTCCTTCAAAGCCATGAATCACGGTCGACCCAAGACCCAGATGAGAGATGTGCGTAGCTGAGATGTGCATAACTGAGGTGCTCTTAATATTGGGATGTAGGTTGGCTTAGGGAGCCCTCCGCTGAGCTGAGCCCCCTATATAATGCTGCAGCAACGCCTAGCATGGAAGTGGTAAAGCACACCCAATTACTTCTGCCCTCATTTAAAACAGCTGACATGCAGGGCATTTAAGAATTACCTTTCACTTTGCATTAGATGTTCTCAACCTGCTGAACCAGAATTTTAATTTATTGCATTCAGTGACTTCTGAATGCTTCTTCATCCTTTGCTTTCTGCAGGAACTTAGCAAGAGGGATAAAAATGCTGTTTCAAGGTCCCTGATTTTTTTTCTGCCACATCAAATGAAATGTCTTTATAAAAACTGATGATTTTAAGCTACTTTCAGACAATAGGCAAGCTTTTTAAGAGTCCTGTATAACTCAAGTTAGCATTGACTTTCAGGCTTTATGTGAATCCCTTAGCCTGGGAAAGTCCTCTATGAAATAATAACATGCTGTTGGGGTTATCGTTACTGGACCTGCACTGCAGAGGTGCTCTGTTTCTACTATGAAATGGTCAAATGAACAACAAACATCTCACAAGACCACTTGACGCCAAAGGTTTGAATCTCCTTTGCTATTATTTTCCATTTTATGTGTATGGGTAGGAGAGGTGCACAATGAAGCTGGCAGAGCTGGAAAAGTTTTAGGGCTGCATCCCCCTGGAGCCATCCCTGCAACCCAACAGTCCATCAGGGGAGTACCAAAATGGAAAAACTGGTACCAGGGGCCTCACAAAGCACTTCTAGGATGTGGGCACACAAAATATCCAGGCAGAAAAGCATGCAGGCACAGCGAGGATCAATTCTTCCTTTCCTTTCCCCATTACAATCCTCATTTATTGATGATTGCCTCCCCAGCTGACAGGGATGCTGATGACTCTGCCAAGCTTTCATCCTGAGACTGTCACGAGGGAAACACGGAGCCCTGCACATCCAGCGACCGTGTCCTCCCCTTGCCTGGCTGCTGACTCCTCTGCACCTACTGCACTCCAATTCCCCCAGGGAGTTGCAAAGACACTGGTTTCAGGAAAAACTCCATGCCCTGCTTTTGATCCGTTGTGTAGACCAAGACATGCCCTTTTTCTTAATAAGGCTGGCTGAAAAAGGTCTGAAAATCAAGTTAATGAAGCCTGTGTTTTACTTCTTCCTGCTCTTTTCTTTTTCTTCTTGTCTCTGTCTCTCTGCTTGGTGCTTGCTGCTCTATTTTCCCCCTCCTAAGCCTTTATTACCTTTATTCACTTTAATTAAGTTCTCCCTCAGATTCAGAAGCTTAACAAGGCTTGAAGAAAGGAAGTGAGTTTGCTGGGCAGCCTGGCTTCCCCCCCACTTAGCATTTCACCCTTGGGTACCTCCTGCTCTGCCAGCCCTGCAGCATCTCCTGCTCCCCTGGCAGGCACAAAATCATAGAATAACAGAATGGTTTGGGTTGGAAGGGAACTTAAAGACCTTCTTATTCCAACCCCCTGCCATGGCAGGGACACCTCCCACCACCCCAGGCTGCCCATAGCCCCATCCAGCCTGGCCTTGGGCACTGCCAGGAATGGGGCATCCACAGCTTCTCTTTGCAGCCTGGGCCTGGGCCAAACCACCCTCTGAGTGAAGTATTTCCTCCTTGTATCTAACCTAAATCTCCCCTCTTTTAGTTTAAAGCCCTTACCCCTTGTGCTATCACTACACCCCCTGACAGAGTCCCTCCCCAGCTCTCCTGTAGGTCTCTTTAGGCCCTGGCAGGCTGCTGTAACGTCTCCCTGGAGCCTTCTCTTCTCCAGGCTGAACAACCCCAACTCCCTCTCCCTAGGAGAGGTGCTCCACAACCAGGGGACGACCTCACGTTGGGACACAACCAGGGCGACGACCTCACGTTGGGACACAACCAGGGCGACGACCACACATTTTGGAGGGGAAACCGCCCTGCTGCCATCCCCACTGGAGGCCACTGCCCTGTCTAAGCTGTCTCCAGGGGCTCCCAGGGCCACCCGCTGACGAGTCCCTCTGGATGAACCATGTTTCTGGCCCCATAGTGACACTGGGGCATGGGGAAGGTGCTGGGGAGGAACAAGGCCGCAACCACCCTCGCTTCCAGGGCTGGACCCCCTTGTGCAGCCCCCAGTGCTGCCATTAAACTTTGCTGAGCAATGTCTGAAGGCAGCTCAGTTCCTCCTGCAACCACACCTTATTGCCCAAACAGCCACGGACGTCATCTCCCCATCTTATTACACCGTTATCCTATTGTTCGATATAAATAAGCTATTCCAGAGCTTGTTACCATTCCACCAACAAACGAATGCATTTACAAAGTAAAATACCTCGCAGGCTGGTATAGCTGGCAGGACATTTCCACGCTCCTATAATTAGCCAGGTCCTAACCAAACTATGTGTGGGAGTCTGGCTAGGTCTGGAAATAATAGGTTTGGTCTCTAGATACCCTTCTGCTGTATTAGTCTAACTGGGCACTGAGAATGTTTGCTGTTTTGAGCGATTAGTGATTCTTACTGCATGCCAAATCTCTTCCACACCAGCCCGCCCCCTGCTCAGTGTTTGCCCTCTGCATTGCCTTTACTAATTGTCTGACTTCAGAGTAAGTTTCTGGAGAAACGGGGGAAGTCTGAGCATAATCAGCCTGCAGCTGCCTAAGGGGATGTCTCACTGAAAATATTTGACTATCTGGGCAATAATGTGCTCTGAATCTCGCAGCAGGAAGATGCTGCTTCTATTTATTTATTTATTTGTTTGCTTGTTTGTTTGTTTGTTTGTTTATCCCACCACCCTTGAGGCTTGTGATACTCCACTGATGGAAACAGCCCAAATTCAACAGGGAAAAGCCACTTTTCATAGCCTGGGCCCAGGTAACTCTGCTGTGCAACTATATCCCATAAAACAGCCTGTCCAAAGGCTTTCCAGGACAATGCAAACATTCTGGTTTTCCTCTGGAAAAGTGAAGCCAGGACTCGTGGTAAGTCACGTCACTGGTGTGCTCCCTCCAGGGCCCATGGCACCCCGTGTACGGCATACACTTCGTTCCTGGTCACTTCACAGCTTGTTCTTTCCCACCAAAACAGACAATGCAATGTGGATATGAACAGAGCTGGGAAGGGCAAAGGGAGCCTGGCCTGAGGGAATCAGGAGCAGTAGTGTGTGCACACAGTGTTATTGTATGGGGTAGACTCAGCGGACCAACACCACTCTGTGATCTTGGCAGCTCTCCACAGGTCGTATTTCCACCTTTAAGACTCATCTTTGAAATGCCCCTTGTGTCCTGGCCGCAGCAACTACTCTTGCCTTTCATGCAGTTTTCTTCCTATTTATTTGTCTTGGCTGCTGCAAGGAGGAATCCTGGTAGGACACTGCATGGGACACGTTGCCTGGACTCACCATGGGGTCACATCCCCGTGTTAATGATCCTTTTCTACTTGAGTTCAGGAGCTTGGGGGGCTTCAGTTAATGCTGGTTTTGCCATGTGATAACCTGGAGTATTTTCCTGACAGCAACCAAAGTAAAAATTCTCCCTGAGTACAGGGGACAGGATGGGAATAAAACTCACAAGGGGCTTCGCAGAGCTCAGACTGTGCATTTCAGTCAGGAAATGGTGTAGAACTGGATGGTGAGCAGCAGTCCTGCTTTTATGGGTGTGCATCTTGCTAAATGCAGTGGAGTTGCACTGAACACCTGACGGCGAGACAGGAACATGAGTTCAGAGGCAGCAATTTTATCAGGAACAGCAAAGTTGGCCAACTCTCTGGAGAAACACATCTGACCTTGCAAGTGCTGAGCTGGAAACCATAAACATCACTGCTTTGATTGGGAAACATGGCTGCACCGAATGACCAGTCCACGCAGTCCTACGGGGTTGGGTTTTACTGCTTGCTGGTGATAAAAGACTACAGGTATTTTTCTCTTAAATACTTATAGGGCATCCTTTATGCAGTATGTTGCGGTTCTCAACCCATCCCTAAAAGGAAGGACATTTGCCATTTTGCAGATAGGTAAGGAGGGCACGGAGATGCTGAGCCGACTCGATTAACTTCAGACATGAAGCCTGCTCCAGAACGAGGAGACTTGGCTTCGCTCTGCAAACCCCAGGCCTCCGCACAATATTTCCTTGTTCTTCTGGTGCCTGAAAGGGCTGCCGAGGGGCTGGATGGGAGCCCTTGTTAGTACATGGAAAAAAAAAAAAAGGAGAACGAACACTTTGGCCTGTCAAGTGCTATTTGCTGTGGCCGGGCACTGGGTTGGGAATCTCCCTGCTCAGAGGCTGTCTGTGCTGTATGTTTGTATGTTGTCTAACACAGCGGGTAATTAGTCCCAGCTGGGATATTTTGGACGTAAAAATTATGCAAATATATTTGCTACAATTAATAAAAACAGTTTAAAAAATGGGCAAAACCCTCCTGCTGTCTAAAACAGGTTTTCATTTGAACCCAAGCATTTTCAGTGAAAATTCAAGCAATTCATTCAATCTAACAGCCTTCACTTTGAGGTTCCCTAATCATCCCCTCTGGGGAAGCGATAAAAAGATTCTCTGATAATTTTCATTTTCGAGTTTCTAGATAAAAGAGGGTTTATTCCCAGCCTTGATCTGTCAGTTATGCTCAATCTCTCCAAAAACCACTCTTACCCTGCTAAGGGCTGGCACCTAACCAGGTGTGAGCAGAGGTGCTGCCCATGGGCGATGAGGCAGGTCCCGACAGAAAATGGGATTACAAAGTGCTCCGGCTGGTCCTTGCTGGCAGTGACCTGATGGGTGATGGGAGCAGGGTTAGACCAGTGGCACACTGTTTTTGAAATCCCGAATGGAAATGGGTTTAGCAAAGTGTTGACCATGTAGATGTTGGAAGATGAGCGACTGAGGTTTACAGTCCAAGACATTATGGGGTACGCCACAGATCTGCTGGCCCCACAGCTCCATGTCACGTAGCTTCTCTGCTTCTTTTAACTCTTCTATCTCATTTTTTTCTTCTGGCCCCAGACTAATGGCAATAACAATTCTTGCCTGCATGTCCCCTACAACCTCTCAAAGTCTTGAGGAGAAAATCAATGACAAATTAATTCCTGGAGATTTGTCCCTGTCAGAAGTAGAGTTTCATGATAGCATGACCTATATCCCAGAGGAAAATAGAGAGACCTGCAGACAGCAGTTTGTGGTTACTAACATAGCTCTGCTCGAGTGTTCATGCTTTGCAGAGAGGCACATACAGATGAGACCCCTCTTGTCCACAGGAGCAGATACGTCTGTGCTGCAGGCAGGATGCTTGTAGCTGTGCAGATCTGGGTGTTATGCTAAGTGCTAGGCATGTTTCGTAGCTGAAAGGAAGAGATGTTACTAGAAAATCATGAATTGTCTGGAAAAACAAACAAACAAACAAACAAACAAAAAAAACCACACCTTTTTTCCCACAGGTTTTATTATCCTGAAATATCAATCTCCTTCAACAGGCTTGCCAAAACCCATTTTTTCCCTGTCAACTTCTGGCATGAGAAAACAGATGATAACAGTTGTTACCTACTGATTCATAGCAGTTCATAATAACTTTTCTTTGTGTGCGATCCTTCCCAAACTTGCCTATGGAGGCATTCAGAGTCAAAACAAACAAACAAAAAACAAACAAACAAAAAAACAAACAGCTTGGTTCTACCCAGCCACTGGAAATAAACAGGAAAAGTAATAAACAGGAACAGCATAAAACTGATTTCCTTAAGACTTCTAGGAAACATGGAGCTGGCTAAAAAGCAGTTGAGACTGCCATAGCCATATTTGTGGCTGAATTTCTCTATCTAGTCGAAAAAAAGTACAAGAATAACAATTGTGAAACTAACAAATGACATTTTATCAGGGATAACGTTTTTTGTTATGGCAGGACAGGATGTTTTATGGAGGGTGTAGGACCACACCGGTGTGTTTTACTCAATGAAATGGAATAATTACTGACCCTCCGCTGCCCTCGCCAGCATTGGTGTGGCACCACCGACCTCTTCATCTAGCTGAGCGCACGATGCTCGTTTCCGCTAAACCTTTAGTGAATGGGTATTTTATTAGAAACAACTGGAGAAAATCCTTGCTAAACCAGCACTGAATTTCTAATGGAAAATATTCCCATCTGAACCCAGGACACTTAGAAGAAATGCAGTAAACGGCTTGTGGCATAAAAAGAAATATAAAGTAATAATAAGCTACAAACAACAAAGGACAGTTTGGTTCAGAAAAACTACTGAAAAGTTAGTCACAGAATTGTTTTTTGATGAACAAATTCAGTCAATTCCCAGATCACTCTCCATGACATATTTCACACTGCAATCTTCTCATAAGTTTATTTTTAATTTCCCATCCACGTTTCCTCCAGGGCCTCGTATTTTCCATTTTTTGTCAGGATAGCTAATGACAGCAGCCGGTTCCAAACTTTTAACATCAAAATGACACAGAAGTAAATAATGCACATAAATCTCATGACCCTTCATGTCCAAGGGCAGAAGCACTGCAGAGCTGATGTTTAAATCCAGGACAGATACTACTGCCCTGCGTGATTCTCAGTGTCACTTACTCGTTGTGGGATGTGTCTGTCCTACACGATCCCAGCGAGAAGCGTGTGGATGGGATCAGAGAATCATCTAGGTTGGAAAAGACCTTCAGTATCACAAAGTCCAACCATCACCTTGGCCTTGTGAGAGCCATCACGTAAACTTAGTGCCACATCCACACATCACTGAAATACCCCCAGGGATGGAGACACCACCGCTCCCCAGGGCAGCCCGTCCCAGTGCTCGAAACACCCCCAGGCTGGGGAAGCCCACGTCTCCTCCCCTGGCCAGAAGAGGCAGGGGTGGCACAGCTACCCGGGGCAGCACATGGGTTTGTTCTGGTGCACCCACACACGGTGCAGTGCTATATTGTCAGCCTAAAAGTCTCTAATTACTCTTCAGGGAAAGAAGTAATAAGAAAAACAGTGAAAACCAAGTCTTTCAGGGAAGACACGTGTTGGGTTTTGTGCCTACTCTCTGACAGCCTCTGCAAAGCGCAGACGAGGTGGGGGGGATGCCTTTGAGGCCAGAGAGTGCCCCTTACCCAAACTCAGACAGAGCGGTTCCCCTGTGCCTACTCCCCAAAATTCCCCAGGGGTAATTACACAGCAATCTGCAGGAGCCCATAAATACCCCGCTGCCACATGTTATTTATTAGTAAAATCTACTGAACTGCAGAATAATTAAAGGCTAAGTTACGCCGTATTTGTGCCCAGTGACTCCATAAAATCGCTTTCACAGCTGCTTTGACATAATGTTCACTATATTTACAAAGAGATTGTTATGCTGAAACAGCTGTGAAACTGCTGTTAGTGTTGTCTGGCTTTACATCTATTCATAACTGGGACACTAATAAAAATCCCATTTTTCCACATTTTCCTGTGTGTTGAATAGCTTACAGAAGGTAACACGTTAGCAGTACATTCGCAGGGCTCTGTGCAGTAACAGCACTTGCTGCCTGGACTTCTGTAGCTCTCTCTCCAATGCTTTTGTATAGGAAAATGAAAAGTTTATGAAATTTCAGTGGTGGAAGCAGGTTGGCAGGAATTTGCCACAAGTTTCAGCTGGCTGCATCTTGCTAATATATATATTTTTTGCTTTTAACTGGAACTTTCCCGTTTTCCAAGAGAGTTTACAAGTTTACAAGTTCCAGGACATTTATGACACTTTCTTGTTTTGTTTTTGTTTTTGTTTTTGTTTTTGTTTGTTTGTTTCCTGGTAGTCTCCTGAACTTGCTCCACACACCTCAGGGAGTCACCCCATCTTTAGGTCAGTGGGTTTGCTCCAGCAGTGCTCTCGCATGCTCAATTTGCACTTCTCCCCATCTGGTCTCTCAAGACTATGCAGCAAGGAGAGTGTCAATCTCTTTTCTTCAGCTGGCAACTGGTAGGACATGAGGAAAGGGTCCCAGGTTGTGCCATGGGATGTTTAGCTTGGACATCAGGAAGAACGTCTTCATGGAGAAGGTGGTCAAGTATTGGAAGGGGCTGCCCAGGGAAGAAAAACTCAGCTGGGTAGCAAGCATCGAGGTACCCATTGTGCTTGGGCTTGTATGTCTCAATGTTTATCAGGAGGCGCATTTGCCTGATCAGCTAGTGGGGGATCACTAAAGCATTACCTCTGGATAACACGCGGAGAGGAGGCAGCAGCCTTTGTGGTGACACAGTGATGTGATTTTGGTCTCAGAAAAATCAGATTCTGCTTCCTGGATGTAGCCGCCAGCCTGGGCTTGAGGTGGTGGTGAGGCAGAGGCACTGTAGGAGCTTTGTTCATACAAATCCTCGCCGCTTTTGGAAGGTGTGATTTATACAAAGTGATGTTTGAAGGGAAATGGTTATGCAGTGTTTCAGAACAATAAAGCAGAACACTTTGAAGGCAATCTAAGCAATATGCTGTGCTGTGCTTTGCATCTCAGCTAAGGGCTTCAAGTACCTTGAGAAGTGATTTCAAGCTTATACATTATTCATCTGCAATAACTGTCTTTTAAAACATAACTGTTAGGGGTAACAACAATCAATGCTTATTCACCGTTGCCATCACCACCTAACTTAACAAGGACTAGCCTGTATGTCTGTGCACAAGAGCATTCCTGAAATCTCTGCCCCTTCTCAGGCTCTTACAAAAATGTTGTAAATTGTGCCAAAATCAGGTTGGCTATGGATAGCCTTCCCTGGCACTTCCTCAGAAGCATGACTTTATTTCAGTGTTGAAATTTAGTGCAGCCTTTGTGAGCTGAAGTGTCTAAAGTCAGAGAAACCTAAGTTAAAACAATAAAGATATAAAAAACTCCATTTGTGTTGTAGCATGGGCATTTGTCTGTTTTTCTTTCAGCTGGGGACGTAATACAAGCTGGTTTCTGATAATAAGCATCATTGTGTATGGAAATAATGCAAGATGTATTTAGACCTGTTGCTTAGTTTAATGATTTTCAGATACGCATCATATTGTAAAAATCTGCCATTTCTTTTGAATTGCATTTAATCAGCTAGACTCACTGCTTCTGGCACAGATATGAGTGTTGCACAATAAAAAGTGCCATGAAAGATCAGGAGGAATTGCAGCCAGGGGTTTCCAGACCCCTATTAACCAAATACCACACTGGCAAGGTCATTTTCCCTCTTTCCTAACTGGAATAAAGAAAATCTAGTACAACAACAGATGGAGGGAGGAGAAGCCTAGATGAGGTGGATTGGGCTGGCCAGGGTCCGTATGTCGGGGTGCTCATTTGTTTGATCTTAACCGTGAAAGAGGATGGGCTGCTTTGGTTTTCAGAGCTAGTTTCTTTATGTGAGGAAAAGTGAGGTGCTGCTTGGATACAATATTTTCCTCTTCTGCTCTTAGATGCCTCTCAAAGACTTAGATATAAGCATCGAAGTGTCTGTCAGTTCATCAGGCACGGAGATATATTACTTGTGCCACTGCAACCATTAAGATGGATTGCAAGAGAAAGGCATAAAATAAGATTTTGCCAGCGAGGGAGACAATGAGATGAAAAAGAAAGTTTGATTTTCTCCAGAACATGCAGATTATTTTCTAAATCCTAAATTATGGCTGTGTCTGGAGAATACAAATCAGATAACGCAAAGGAAGAAAAATAGGTTGGATGCATAGCAGGGGAGGTGTGAGGAGCGAGGTCTGGGTGTGCAGGTGGTTATTGTTGAACCACGTGTGTTAACAGATCACAAATATCAGTGGTAGAGGTGCATTGCTCCCTAAACACTGCTGCGTACACCTTCAGGTGGAGGTGGGAGCTGTAACTCAGCACTTGGGGTCTCTGTCACATGCACCTGGAGCACCTTCAAAGTCATCACAGTATGGCTGTGGACGTTTGCTCTTTGGTTATGGATGTCACGTGTGGTATTCTTCTCCTTTCATCAGTAACACCAGCGCACATCAAGAGCAATTTCCACTGAGCCATGGAGCAAAAAGGCTGCTGAGGCTGAGAGCTGGATGTGGCCAAGGATGCTGAGTGAGTCCCAGCAGCAACACAGCCCTGCATCCCCTTGGCACTGCAGGGGGTGCTCTCTGAATGAGAACAAATAATGCTCTGGCCAGTTGCTTCTTATAGGCAGACAAGCTGAAAGTCTAACATATGCTCATCATAGATCTATTATTATTATTATTATTATTATTATTATTATTATTATTATTATTATTATTATTTCAGCTTGCTTAGCACTGTTGCATAAATCCGTAATGGTGTTATGTACATGTGGAATGGCATACAGCAATCACTCTGAAATCCCACTCTTCAGAGTCCGTACCAGCACCTCTTGCATTTTATTCAGCCCTGCTCAAACTGATTTGATATGCAGTTGCTTGGCTGGAGGATACGTCTACACTATTATGTTCTAGTAGTGAAATGCCAGGGGGATTCGTGAGCCAGAAATAGTCCTTCCCTACCAGCAGGCTGTGGGTTATGTGCTGTTTGCAGCCTGTGACTGCAGTTCATGACACCTGTCCTGGCTGTGACACTGCTGTGGGCAGTGTCACCACAACATGCACAATGCTGACCAGCTCCTGTAGGGTTTTGAGCTGAGCTTTATGCTGAAAATCCTCCTAAATGCTGAAATTTGTTGAGATTATGAGCAACAAGTCATGCATAATTCTGAACGTTGGCCACCCCTTAAAGTGAGATTAAATAAGGTTTCAGCTCTGGTAAATATGAAATTCCCAGGAATCTACCAAATGAAATTATGTTTTCTTTTTAATATATTTACTGTAGTGGGTTCCCTGCCCAATGTACAGCTGCCCCAAACAAGCATGTTGCTCATCCCCATTTCTGGAAGACTCATGGGGCCGTGACAAGGAACAGAAGAACCATTCCTGTTCCTCCAGACAGGAACATGATACCGCCTTTCCCAGGGCTGTATGGAAAGGGCCATCTCTGGGTCCTGCTGGCACCACACATGGTAACAGCTCATCATCTCAGCAAGGCAGGTAACTCACTTGCTGCTTCAAGGAAAACATTTTGAGGGCCGTTAAGGGCTAAAGATGCCAAGCACTGAAGCAGACCGAAGCCCTTCAAGGCCCCTAAGAACCAATACTGAAGTTACAATTCTAAACCCATAAAATTTTAGTTTTCCATCACATAAACTATGTAAGAACAGGGAAATCCATGTCACGTGCTCTACTTCTGCTTGAACTGCATCATTCTGTGATCCTGCATTACAGAAATGACCTCTCCAGAAAGCCTGTGGCACTAAACCTCACCAAGGGTGCTGGCACCACTCCTTTGCATGGGTGCTTGTTAGGTACTGATGATAGTCTATATTAGGTTTTTGGTACCCTTTGCAGTCTGTCTGAAGGTCTTTGAGACAGACACTCACGTTTTATGAGAGCTGTAGGGTGTAGGCAATAGCTCTGGGTACGCAGTGCCGGATTTACAAAGCCCAGTCTTCTTTAGGCCCTTATAAATTTTTGAGTTTCTTGGCCAGCTCAGGCCATGCAGGACCATTTTTCCATCTTTAGGAAGGTAACAGGGGCTATGGTGTGGTTCTGTAACTTGACAAAATGGAAATGTTTTCAGTTTTAGTAAAAATCCTTGATGGCAATACCCCTAGTTGAAAGGGAGTTGTGATCTTTGTCACGTGTTGGTGAAAATCTCATCTCTTGCATTCCCAAGTGACATATTTCCTTTCCTATCCTCCTGGATTTGGATCTGGAATCTTTTTAGGGTGCCAGTTGATGGGATATAGGTTCAGCTCATTTCCTACCTGTCCCCAGAATAAACGTCCACAAAAATGGAATTTAATAGATCAAGGAAAGATTAATGTAGCAGTAAATGGGCAGAGGCAGAGGAACGCCTTAGAAAGCCGCTGTTCTCTGATCTTGACTCTCTCATCAATACTTTTCAATCTACAGTGCCGAGAGGGATATCACTTTTAATGCCCTGAGGTCACCGAAACCACACATCAAATCTGTAATCCCTGGGCTGGCAGCACGGCAAATGATTTCTCTATTGGTCTTTATAACTGTAATTGCCACTGAACAAAATCTTTATATATTTCTCACTCTAAATTACGTGACTGATGACTTGGATGCTCGCTGTACAAAGATGAAACTGATGGTTTCTGATGGCGTGGGGCTGATGAACAGTGCTATCTGTTGGCTTTTATGTCTTTCAAAAACAATTTCTTACCAGATGGTCTTCTGAGACTGTGTAATCTCCTCCTGAGTAGTTGAAGTAACATTGACATTGTAGCATAAACCTTAATTTCCAAGGTATGGTAACCCTTAGCCATGTAATGTAAAAAAAATATATATATAATTCAGTTTCCCTCTTGTTGTAGTAATAGAACAAAAAATTGCAATGTGGAGGAGTTGGGCAGCTTTGCAGAACTGTACGGGTTTGTGGAGCAGGCATGCCTTATGGAGGGATTTTTTAAATTAATTTAGGTCCTCAGTTCACACACACTCTTGCTTAATCCTGGCCAGAGAGCTGTGATGTCTGACAGCTGCTCGTGCATTTCGTGCAGACACAGAGGGGACATCACATTGCCCAACAGCACTCACCCCTACACAAGCTGGCGTGGAACTTGGGGGAGATTTGATGTGGGAGAAATACATGCTGCCGTGGCCCGTCCTCTGCCCGCTCAGCAGCTAATCTGATTTTCTTGGCCCAGCTTTGGATGTTTTCTTAAATGTATTCTGCGTGTGTTCCCGTGTGAATCAGTGTTTTCCTCGCTATCAATAGAAGCACCAATTACACAGCTGTAGGGCTGCTAACTGGAGGTGGGAGTCAGAGTGTTTAGTAACACAGCTCGTGGCTGGTGCATAATCTGGGAGGCTGTCTGAACACTGGTGTCCTTTCAGCATCCCTTTCGTCCTCAGGGAAGACCTGGTTTGGTGCTTTCCTCCTCAAAGGATTTGGGCCAAGTTTGAGAAGATTGGGAATTGCTCACTGGGTGCTCCTCTGGCCACGCACCCTCCCAGCAAGGAGCAGGACTTCCTCTGTCGTTTAATAGCTCTCCATCTTGTTGCAAGGCTGGCAGAACAATTAATGTGAAATGGATCTGCAGGTGTTTGTGGAAATACCTGGCCAAGGGATTTTTCCCCTACTGACTGCGGATTTTGGCTTGGCAGCGCCACGTTGGACTTCCATGCTGCTGGTGCCGCGAGTCCAGCTCCCTTCTGGCTGCTGGTACCGTCACAGAAATGTCCATTTCAATCACGAGTGACAGAGAAATGGCCCTCCCTGCTTTCCACCCTTTTCCAAATGGTTTCCACTCTGCAATGCTGAGCTCAGCTTTCCTTTCAGGGTCAGAAATGCCAGCCTTTGAACTGCGGGGCAGGTAGCACAACTTTAATGTTATTGAAAGTTGCTTTTTTTCCTTTTCTTTCTTTCCAACATTGTCTACAACTATTTCTCAACTAGATGTGAAAGCAAGGGGCTGGGTTTTCAACTGTCACAACAGACTCAATAAAGATATGCTGATTTATAGCAGCTTAGAATCCAGATTTACATAAAATATATTAAAAATGTAAAACAAACAAAACAAAATCACAGTCGGATCCTACTAATATTTACTTGTTCCAGTGAAGTAAATGACTTTTATCAACAGTTTTATGCCATCTGTCCTGTCTGAGAGGTGTCACACTGTTTTGTGAGCAAGTTTTAAGCTACCTTTCACAGAGGAGCAGCCTATTGTAACCCCTGGTAATTAGAACAAACCAAATTAATACATTTCCTATGAGACAACACTCCAACCTTTTTATAGGAAAAGTGATTTGGGGTGGAAGGCACGGACGTGTCTTTTTCCAGAGGAGACCATCACCAGCGTGGAGCACTGGAAAGCAAACAAAAATAGGGTTACTTTTTGAGCACAAGCCACGTGTCGGGGAGCTGTGGGGAGGCACGCAGCTTTGTCACAGCTGTGCCTGCGGGTGAACTGGCAGCACTAACCCAGAACCCTCCTCGTGTAAGGGGAGACATTTGGGGAAATTTTGTGTCTTGAACCCATGTGGAAATTATGCAAGGAAGTTCTTGGAAAAACATTCAAAGATGTTGAAAGGTGAGAAAAGAAAAGAAGCATATGGGGATGAAGTAACCCCATGCATTTACACATATAACTGGACTAGAGGTAGCTCCACGTCTGCGGGAGAGACCAGCTGGGAAGCTAGATGCTGTGGCAACAGAAAATATCTTCCACCCCTTGGCATTTGACTCCTATAATTGCCAAGGACAATGGAAAAAATGCACATGTGGGAAGTACCACCACAGGGCCCAGAAAGGAATTGCACATGGAGAGCATTTGGTTTAAAATAAGCATGCCAGCTCGATTTTGGAGAGGAGTGAGACAAAGAAGCAAGGCAAAGGAGCTTCTGAGCAGGGGAAATGGTGTTCCAAGTGTTTGTGCAATCCCTGGCCAGGCCGATGTGCTTGGTGCCCCGGTGACAACCTGGGGGAGCGCCGCTGTCCCTGGGGGTCCCCCCTTTTGTTCTGCGCACTCTCAAAGTCCCAAGGGCTTTCTCAGGGGGTCTGGGTCCATCAGGCAGGACAGGTCTGCCACGATAGAGCTCGGCAGTCAGACAGCAGGTTGGGGTACACCTGTGTAAACGAACTCATCTTAATCTGCAGAGAGATTTACATGACCTAGCTGCCAGGAGAAGGTCAAGCACAAATCCCTTGTTTTCTGAGATAAGACTATAATTATATCTTTTCAAAAAAAATGTATATTCTCAAAGAAAGGGTGGTTTGAGGTTTGCAAGAGCGTATTTTCTGGAGATGCAGGAAAGCCTTGTTTATACACTCCCATACGCTCCTGGTTGCATTTAAAAAAAATAAAAGAGAGCATCACAGAGCAAAACTTCTACGGCTTTTCTTGTGCAAAAGGAAAACTCACTTAACTCATGCTTTTCAGAAAAAAAAAGGGGCCTAAGAGGCTGCTGGTGGAGAGCTGAGCCCTGTGGGGACATGCAGTGTCTGTCCCTCTGTCCGGCAGCACACCCAGAGCCCTTTGATCCCCCCCCGGCAGCGAGGTGCAGGATCAGGGCTCAGCGGCAGGAACCCTACAAGCTGGTTGCACCCGAAATTAAAGTCTTCCTGACTGAATCACAGCTCGGCAGGAGGACCTGTGTTCCCCTGGTTCAGTGGAGGAGTGTGCTGCCGTAAATTATAAAACCTCGCTGTTTTTATAATCACACTCTGGTCACACAGTTTTAATGACTAGCCTGCATTAGTGCAAAAAGATGATGATCCACGTCCCTGCCATGGACCAATATGAATATTACGGAGAATATGGGCCCAGTGCAATCAAGCTGCCCATCCCTGCACAGCTCTCAGGCAGGTGTTAGCAATTTCGGCAGCCTGGGAGGGAGGTGGGTACGCGGCGCTGCCTCCCCACAAAGGATGATTTATGATTTACGTCCACAAAGCATGAGGTCTGATTTACATCCACAAAAATGGCCGGAAACCAGCTGGGGATGTAAAATGGAGATGTCTGGCCTCTTGTTTGCACTGGATGTTTCCTGCCTTCTGCTGTGTTTTCCCACCCTGACAGAGTGTTTTTTTGGCTTAGACAAATTAAACATGTACTAAAACGTTGGCATTAGGTACACAGCCTACGGCTGCATGGCACAGCACCCTCCTCAGGAGCTGCCGATGGCCACGTGGCACGTCAAGGGAGACAAATGGGGTTCACAGTCCTTCAGGACCCGAAAGTGAGGGCTTAAAACTGTTTTGCTTCCTTTAACTCCTCTGATTTCTCCAGCGAGGACGAAAGAGAACAACACATCAAATATTAATAAGATAAAGATTTTGAATTGTGCTTGCACTGAAATTGTGGGAAGCTTTCCTCTTGCCTGCTAATGTCCTGATGCTTCTAGAGCAGCCGTGGCCTGTATAGACCATATGGGAATTATCCCTTGCAGTTCAGGATGCAGAAACCTGGCCGGGCTGTAATCCTGCTTATCAGGATGCCAGGAAGCACGCTAACGAGACATAGCACTACCTGTGTTATGCAAACCTGCACCGCAGCAGAGAGGTGAGCCATTTCCAAACAAACATTTTTTCCCCTACATCTGTGATAACGTAGTGCTTGGGAATGTTAAACTGAAAGGAATAAGAGGAGAGAGGCTGGTCACAAGGAAAAGGTGAGAGTAAGAGGTGCAGGATTCAATCTGTCCCATGCATTTGTGCCAGGAGGACCGCTGCTAACTGCTGGGGCTGTCCGGGTGCCCACTGCCAATATACCACCATGAGATTATTAAAATTATTTGCTTATTAGGACTATTAGATTTGCCTAGTTTCTCATAAAGGAAGAAAGCCTTTAGGTTCATCCCTACGAGCTTCTGTTAACAGTAGATGTATGCAATCTATAACGAGTTCATGCTTTTAGGAATACTTTTAAGATTTATGGTGTGTACTGGATTCATTTCATCACTACAGAGATTACGTTAATGTGGTTTTCTACTACATTTAGCTCAGCAGCTGCGGTTGGGAGTGATCAAGTATGCAGACTGTTAACCAGGAAAGATGTTGTAAGAAAACACAGACATGCAGAAAAAGGCTTGCAGTAAAAGGGGCAGAGCACTTTGTTAGGTGTCAGAGGAATAAGTAATTTTACAGAAACATGACCGCACTTTGAGGGGAATTTGGAAACCCTCACAAAAAGGAAAAAGTGGAAAAGAAGATGAAATAAAATAAGGAAAGAGCTATTTCCCAGGGCTCAGCAGCGTGTGCTCGTGTGCTGTGCAGGAAGTCCACCTTCTGTGCTTGCATGCAGCCTCAGATAAATCACCTGCATTTCCTGCACAGACTCTGGCCAGCTGTGGAGGGGACATAAATATGTTGTTCTTCACCGGCGTCCTTTGGAACAAATTAGTCATTTCCACTTGGACGAACACGAACAAAATGGGAAAACAAATGTAAACAAGGTTGTGGGGCCACAGCCAGTGGCCTGTGGGACTGTGTGGTGTCTTCTGAGCCATGCAGAGAGGACAAGCCTGTGCCATCTCCTGCAGCCCCAGGAGATGGCGGGGACAGCCCTCCTGTGGTCCCCGTTACATCCCAGCCACTGCCCGCAGGGAGCTCCTTCAGGACAGATGGACAGAAGCAGCTATTTCTGCCCAAAGCTCCCTCTGTGCTTGCTAATCTACTTATCGGAGCACACAATTGAAATGGAGCCATGTATCAGAGGATTTGTGTGGCTGATCACCCTGTGGGCACATAATCTGCCACACAGAGCCTCACGTGCTAATTCCATCTGCAAATCCCATGTGCTGAGGCTCTCCTCAGCTCCTTGCAGCGCTGGGCTCCTCCAAAGACAGCAAGCTGATGGGTCACTGCTGCGCAGCGCTCTGCTTTCTCTCATCATAAGCTGGAAATAAATGATTCTGACAGCCTCCACCCTCCCAAATATCCATTTGCTAAAGTGAGTGCAGCATAATATTTTATCCCTGGGATGGTGCTCTTGACCCCAGTGCTTGGCTTGTAAAGAGCACTTGGCACTTATGAGAGAAGGCAAGCAGCAGCCTCGTATCCACGTGTGTCACCAACTGCAGCGGGAACTTCTGATGCTGAACTCCAGGTGCCAGAACACTGCTTAATGTACAGAAACACACCCTCACGATTCTGAATTTGCAGCCGCGGCCAGTGCAAAAATATGCAATCATTTATCAAGCTTGAAAACCTTTTCAGCATCTTCTCATTTGTAACACGCTTACCATAAGCACCCTGGCAAAGCCCTTTGCTCCAGCTTCCAGGCAGATAGGGCCGGCAGCTTTGGGGCAAGCTGGAGATAACATCGCTGGCTGTTGAAGATAGAAATCCAGCAGACCGCAGTATTAGGTGAACTAAAGCACATGGAAAGAGTGATCAGCCCTAAGTAGAGTGTTCAAAGGGTAGCCTTGAAAATTGAGCAGAATTTTTATTTTTTTTTGGATCAGCCATGCAGGCTTTGCCTGTTGGTAGGGATGGCCGGTATGAATACAACATGGTTACAAGAGAAAGCTTATTTGATTTTATCATCTGACTTACAAATGCTCTGTCTGGCTTTAATTAACCAGATAAAGTAATTAAAAGAAAAATAGCACTTTGAGTTCATCTTGAATCTGGGTGACAGAACAGAGACTGTCATGACTGTCTGCAAAGAAACACCTCAACGAGGCAGTGCAACAGGGCACAGAGTAGGGCTAATTAGAAGCAGAGACACTGCATATTTTTTGATACATGCTTGCAGAAATGATACTGACTGTTTTGGCTTGCATTTGGAGTCCTATCACATTTGAGTGATATTTGAGCTTGACAAAAGTCCTGAATCATAACCAAAACTGAACTGTAAAATATCACCGAACCACTGATTCACCTATGCCCTTCGTCAGATTATTTTCCCCCTTCTGAAGATTCTGCAAAAGCAAGGAGGAGCCTTACTTCAAGCGGCTAACCCAAGGAGAGTCTTACTGAGCAAAGCCCAGGAGCTACGATAATGATAAACACAATAACTAAACAAAGCACTTCTGTCACTAATGTCACTGGAAACAATGCATTTTATTAAAGGGGTATGGAGATCGTTGAGGGTCTAGTGGCTCTGTACAGATATTGGAGTTGAAACTATTGCAAAAAGATCATACTAATAATTTGGGGCTTAGGAAGCAAATAACATGGCAATTAGAGAATCTAATTAATGAGGATCTTTACATAATTAAATTAATGTACTCATTCTTGTAAAATGTCACATTAACATTTCATTGACATTCATATTTACTAATAAAACCACAAGTGTCAACTAGCGACGCATTACTTTTTCAGGATAGCTTTAGAAAAAAACAATACCCTGTCTAGGAAGTTGCTTTTTGGCCATCACCCACTGCTTTCCACGCACAGGGCACACAGTTACATGTTTGAATACTCACATCCTTTTCCTGAGAGTAATTTTGATTCGATTTTTTGACAGAGAACAAATCCTTAAGCTCTCTGTGCGTAGTTGAGCTACCCCAGTGTATTGCAATGCCCAGCTGGATCTTGTGCAGCAACACACCACTTCTTATGCAGACTGTTAGAAGTAGTTGGAGAAAAGGATTGGGTATGGTTAGTTAGAATTGCATTTTGCTGCTGTAAAGTTGTTTGAATGCCTTGTTACTTCTTTTTATTTATTTATTTATGTATTTATTTATTTGTATCAGGAAGGGAATTGTACAGTTTTAAAAGAGAAAAATACCTAGCTGCTGTAAACACCTCCCACAGCTGCATTACTCATATGATCTTAGCATGATTTGTGATTTCAGCGTGATGGGACCTGTGCCAAGGCCACAGGGACAGGTAGCACACCCAGCACACCCCAGGACCCCCAGCTACCCCTCACTGCTGATCTGTAGACAAATTTCACTGTGGACCAGTGCAGAGGAGAAATTAAATTTTCACTTCTTCAGAAGTAATTTCTAAGTAATGTGCTCCTATTGTACGGTGAGATTTAGCCCTACAATGAATGAAAACTAAACAAACATCCCTAAATCCACCTGAAGGGAGCTGGGCAAACACTCTGAAGTTACAGTGAATGTAATCCCTGCTTTGATATTCATATGTTTCATCACTGGGATATTTCAAGATTAGATCCAACACCCAGAACAATTCTAACAGGCTTTGAAAACAGACTTTGGGTTTTTGGAGCCAATATGACATCTTTGACACAAAACCCCGTTTCTGCACCTATTTTCCTCTGCACAAATTGAATGTTATTGATTTGGAAACTGATTTCTTTTTTTTCCTGTGCACATATTTCCACATCGAAATAAGTAACAAAGATGCTTGTAGGCATCTCTGCATGTCTATCTTCTTTTCTTTCTGGGGCAGAAAAACTTAATTACCTTCCTTCTCATCTAATCCTACAGCGTATGATGAATGCTAGGCTCCAGCTACAGAGCCGGAGGCTAAAGGTACAGTTGTGTCTCCCTCACAGCGACAGGAAGAGAGGCAGGAGATTAGGCAAAGAGACTCAAGGATCAGAGTCACAGTCTTATTTCATATTAATAGGAAAACACCCTAATTCATTTATCCATTATTGATAGGCACATACCTAACCCATGAACCTGGGTCTAGGTTTAACACAGGACTTGTTTCATGCTGAATCCAGTTAATTATCAAATTTGTTGCTTTATTTATTTCTTAATATCAAACTCCTACATCACATTTTTGAGGGCTTGACACTTCAGTACTTTAAAAAGGGAAATAACTCATTAGCTCCACTTGCAAATGTTCAGGGTCACCCGCTGGGTCAGGGCAAGCTTTTAGAAGATCACCTGGCCCGTGTCTGAGGCTGGGCTCCACAGACAGTGTGGATTACAAAGGCGACTTGCAAAGCCTGGGGCAAATCTGGAAACTTTGGCTTTTTTTTTTTTAAATTTTAATTTTAATTTTAATTTTTTTTCTTCTCCTACTAGAGCTAAACTTCAAAAAAAGAAAAAAAAAAATCTGATTAAGAACAGTAAAAATCTCTCAACGAGGTGAAGACATTCCCTTCTTTCAATGCCTAGGTACTCCTTGAGAAAGTTATGTCTGAACTGGCCTGTAATCTTATTGCTGGGCCTAGGCAAAAAAAAAAGGGTTTCTGAGTAAGATGGAAATTGCTAACTAGAGGCTAAAAATGCTGATATAAATAAAATCTGTAAAGAAGTAACCCTGTAGCCAAATTCTCGTAGCTGAATTTAGCAAAAGCCTGACAGAGCATAGGTAACACACTTCAGAGGAACTCCTGTGAGCCTTCTGCACGTCTGTGACAAAAATGAGGCAGTCCTGCTGTTCCTGACTGTTTGGGGACACGTGTTAGTGTAACATGACTGTTATGAAGCAAAGGGTTTGGGGAAAGAGGGAAAGGACTGGTTCTGATTCAGCGGGGTAGCGCTGCCTGATGTGCCTTCGCCAGCACACTTATGGTGCTGTCTGTGATATCTTTTCCATCGCTTCTCTTAAGAAAGCATTAGACCTCAAGCACTCACTGTCAGGAAACTCTCCTTGATATTCAGCATCAAGATTTCTCTCTTAAATCTCGTCTCATTATTTTTCTTTATAACCCCTTGGAGCGCCATGAATAATTCCTTTCCATCCTGCCTGTTTTCAGGCGCAGGCAGGCCTCACACACCTCTCAGCCATCGCCGTTCAGGAGTTTCCTTTAAACCTCCTCCTGCAAGTCCTGCCTCCTTCGGACTTCATCAGGGCTTCAGGGGAAGACGAAAGCCCGCGGAAGGTTCAGTGGAAAGGGGAAGGTGTCAGGCAAATGGCAGTTGCATTTGGTGGCTGAACAAAAATGTTGGCCAGCTTTTTCTTGCCTCAATGTCCTTGTGTGGGTTCACAACTTGTAAGCCCTTTTCCCTTTTCAAAATGAATTCTTGATCCCTCTCAAAGGCCCTGGCTAGCACTGCTCAGGGGTCTGGGGGGGCCTGGATAGCACAGGGACATCTGGGTGCCTGGCTGCCACCGGTTTCATCTGCCCTAAATATGCCCTGGAGGATCCGTGCCAAAGAGAGTCGCTTTTAAAAGGGAACGTGAGTTGATAACCTCCTTGGTTCCTGACAGTGTTTTTGCAGATTTAAGCTTTTCGTTTTCCTGCCTGCTTGAGCAGTCGAGACTCAGAGAGGTGGAGGAATGCAGGCTGGCAAAGGGTGACTGCAGTACCTCCTGAATCCTCGAAGGGAAAGCGTCTGTGCAAGGGGTGTTTGCTACTGCAGTTACATTACCCACCGATTTAGAAAGGCCCTGCATATCTAACACATGCTCAGCCTGCTCAGCTTCCCTGGAAAGAATTTGCTCCTGGCCCTTGCTCTCAGCCCATATTGTCTCAGCCTTCACAACACATTGGCTAGATTTTCAGTGTCTGGAATTAGCTTCTCCTGTCACAGCAGTATGAAAATAGCCGTGAATTGATCTCCTTGCAGCATTTAGCAAGCAGTGTCACTACGGCTCATTTCTTGAATTTCCCACATAGGATGCCAGGTGGCTTTCAAGCCCATATGGTACGACCTAGAGTTGTTCTCTTCTAGGTAGAGTGAAAACAGAGAGCTGGTGAGAGAGGAGATCAGAATAAATATAGTGTGGGTTACCACATGTACACAAGTAGGACAGTGCCAGTGTTAGCCAAGCTGCCCCGGTGGCGCCGCAGATCCCTCGAGATGTTTGCATGACAGCTCCTTTCCACACTGCTACGGGAGGTGCAGCGCCAAGTGGCAGGTAATTAAACAAAACACTCTCCAGTGTAGATCAGTTATTGGAAGTACCCTTCATTCAGGGCTTATGTCTGTAATTATTCCAGAGTGAGTGCCCACACAGACTGCTAACAGAACGTGTCATCCACCACTGATAAAGCACCTGCACTTCAAACGGCTCACAAGGCATCACTGCACTGAGAAACTGGTGTCTGCTGCTTTGTTTTGACCTATTTCTACTTCATATTCAAAGCTAAGGCATCCATTTGGAAGCTTATGGAAGAGTGGGAATATTTTAAAATAACTAGCAGACATCCACCTTCTGGTATAAAAGCCAAACGATAGAAAATGCAGTTCCCTTATCTGACTTGGGCTAGCATGGAATTAATTTGCCCAATAAAGCCAGGCAGTCTGCATCCACTTCTAATATAGAGTAAAAATTATTTCGCATCCCACTTGTCCTCGGTGAGCCTTGGGTAATGTTAGGGTTGGCTGAATTTTTGAGATAATATTCCAACTTGCTATTTGGTAAACACTTGACAAAAATAACGATGTCCCACTTGAAAACAGTCTCCCTCTTCTTTCTGTTTCAGTGAACTCTCCAATTTGCTGAAGTGTCTCTTCGCTCCTAATTTGCAGTGCCTGGGGGTCCTCAGGTGGGATTTGCTGTGGCATTTTGTGGGTTACCTGCTTCGGAGAGGAGGGTTTTCTGTGCATCCCCCACGTTTGCCCATCACAGAGGAGGTCCTGCCCTTTCCTGGCCCTTATGCAAAGCTGCTTGAACTCATGCTGCCCCGAGAATTCATGCCTTTGAGTATTTTAGTATGGCTGCCGGTGTCATAAAAAAAGCAAAAATAAATCTGAGCAAAAGGAGAAAGCTCAGTAGAAGGCAGGTCTGCAAGGCTCTCCTCCTGCCAGGCCACCTCTCGTGGCTCCAGCTGCTTCTCTTGGCGAAGGCAACCACTACTGCAGATGCAGCAGAACATAAAGAAGGAGCAAAAAAGGGCACAATCCCACTGGTTTTGGAGGCACTTGTTTGTGCAGACTCCATCCTAGTGGTCAATACTTGAATCCAGCAGAGCAGTTTGTTGTTTGAAGCTGCTCCTGGCATCCCAAACGTATCAGCACCTCTGCCTCTCCATGACACTGCCGCGCTTCTTGCTGAACTCCTGCCAGGGACACTCACCCCAGCACAAATCGTCAGTGCTTGCCCTGCCAGAATTTCTAAATACCTGATCCTTCAAGGGCTGATGTGCAAGGTGAGTCTGGTTGGCTTCATCTGGGGAAGGAGACATCATGTGCTAAGTGATAAACTCCTCTTGTGGCACATAGCATGAGGACAAGAACAGGCTTATGCAGCATAGACAGGGTAAAAAGGAAAAAAAAGAAAAAAAAAGTAATTTTCAATCAGAGGCAGAGGAGTACTTTCCCATCTTGTATTTTTCCAGTAATTGTTTGAAATTTCTTAGACGTCAGATAAGGCAGGGTGGCAGCATCAGGTCCTCAAATAAGTATGCTCACCTTGCCCACAGTTAAAATTTAGAAAAATATATGGAACTTAAATGTGTTTGCTGCATTAGCCTGAGATTATTTTCACTGCGAGTTCCTGGGCAAAATGCTGTTTTACCTGTTTTTTGTTGGTGTAATTTAGTCAGGATTCTTCTGGCTTTGATGAAAAAGGGAAGATAAAATGTTTTTTACAAGTTGTTCTCTACAGAGCTGGTCCAGGAAAAAAGAAGTGGAAAAGCTGTCACCATTTAGTAAATGCAAAATATTTTTCCCAGCTTTAGCTCCTCACATTTTTTTGTCAGTCATGCCTAGAATAAAAACTGCTCTTTTTTTATGCACATGAACTCAAAACAATTTTCCTAGGAATTCATGGCTCACTCCCACATACCCTTCATTACTGTGATTTTTTTTTTTTTTACCTTTTTTTTTTTTTTTTTTCTGTGTGGTGTAATTGTCATAATGTTTTTGAATACATCCAATACTTCCAAGAGGAGAACAGAACAAAAAGGGCTGGACTTGGCTGCCTGAGCATGCCAGAGAGCTGCTACTGCGACACCTCAGGCTTTTATGTCTGAGAGTGGGATTACTCAAATGGGATAAAATATCATTAGTGCCTGGCTAAATTACCTGCTGAAGGATTTTTGCCTTAAGATAGTCGGTTTAGGGAAACAACAGACCTAAGGGTCATATTTTACTTCTGACTACATCTTGGCTGGGTGCTGTCAATGGGAGCCAGCCCACAAATACCTGCCGTGAGCAGGCAGTTGTGCAAGGGAGGATGTTCCAGTGGGGCTCCTGGTGCTAACTGCTTCCCAAGGCCAGTAAAACATCATCACCCACCCTCGTGAAATAGAAATATAAGATCAGCCCTTCCGCTGGCTGGTGAACAAGGGGAGAGAATGAAATGCAAACTGATTTGTAGGACACTGACCAGAAATACATCCAGCTCCCAGTTAAGAAAATGTAGGGTTTTGTAAGAGGAAGAGAATGCAACCCTCTCTTTTCCCATGGGGAGAAAAAAAACTTTTTCTTTTTGGAGAGTTTTCTGCTGGTCTTTTCAAACTGGTTGAGTGTCTCTGGGAGACAGGAATTCCTGGCAGGGAAAAAACCCTTTGGTTCCTCACCTCTCTGGAAAGCCAGCTGACGGGGATTTTTCCATGGTGCAGCCTGTTCCTGCTTTATTGACCTGCATATTCCTCCTTGTTTAGAGAAGTTTTGTCTTACACTGGAAAGACTCATCTCTCATCAGGGTGAAATGAAAGACAAAAAACAACAAGACATGGGGGTTTCCAGAGAATTACAGGCATTTCTGATGTGTTAAAGTTATTAAAAATTCTGAGTCTGGAACTGGAGTCAAGGCAGTTCAGCTGGTGTTTATTCCCTTTGATTCTTTTAAAAGCCTTCCCCTTCTTTATATTTTTTCTTATGATGCTAAAAGAATAATTCAGAAACCTGCAACAGAAAAGGCCTTTTTTCTCTATCTGTCCCGGTATTTTTTACTCTGAAGCTCCTTACCACGTTCACCAGCATGGTGTCTGAAATCCAGATTATTTTCTCCTTCAATTCACTCCAATGACTGGAGTCATTGGGGAAAAAAAAAAGGAAAAAAAAAAAGAGGAGTTCGACAGCTGAGCACAAATTGAAGAACCCCCTCATTAATAGCACACTGTGCATACACACTGTGTTAATTTGGGGTAATATGTAGCAAGGCGTTGCTGAAGCAGAGGTCAGGAAACCAGCCTGGGCTGAAAAACAAGACGGGCAGGGGTTGCACGTACCCATCTCAGGGGCAGAAGGCCTGTGCTATAAATGTGGGAAGATGTAAAAAAAATAAAGGGAATGTCAGGTACTGTGACAAACGGACAAGAGCAACGTTAACATAAAAAGGTGAAGTACAGCAAGAGAGTCAGCGTTAATTGCAGACCCAG
The DNA here is from genome assembly GCF_011077185.1 of Oxyura jamaicensis. Classification (NCBI taxonomy): domain Eukaryota; kingdom Metazoa; phylum Chordata; class Aves; order Anseriformes; family Anatidae; genus Oxyura; species Oxyura jamaicensis. The sequence goes on along the minus strand of NC_048898.1, from coordinate 32,161,834 downwards.
CGATGCATATATTAACCTTTGGCTATGTTGAAAAATATTTCAGCAACAGGCGAAAATTGCTGTGTGGGCTGTAAAAAGTCTGCACCTTGCTCTCATTCCTCTGGCTGCAGATTCACATGGTGAAAATGTGGATGCCTGGTGGTTGCCCCATTTGCTGGGACAGCCTGCGTCATTGCTTTAGACCACGGTTCTCAAAAAACAGTGTCTGTGCTAACAAAACCATCCTGGAGTATCCTGATATGCCATCAGCAGCACCACAATATGATGAATTATCCATAGCCTCCTGTTAATAATGCATTGGCCACGTTACCTTATCACTGCTGCATCTGTAACATGCATTGCAATAAATTAGTCAAATCCTGACCTGCTTGCACACAGCAGGAGCCCGCTGCTGATGCAAGATAACTTCCCCACATGAAATTGGGGGATTCGCTCCCCATTCCCTTACACCGGGGCTCAGCAGCCCTGCAGGTGTGATACTGGTTGCAGTGAGAGCAGATGAGATCTTGGGCAGTGAGGTCTTTTCAGGAAAAGGCAGGCTCCATACGAGGCTGAAGATCAAAGAGGCTAGTGTCCCTCCACCAGGCAGATGGACATGCCTGTGCTTATGGTGTTACTGTCTCACTCCGCACCATCTGCCCTGATTTTTCTTTTAATTTTGGCATTGTGACTGAACTTGCCAAGCTCTAGGACACAAAATTAGCAATGGTTTTGGCCTGTCTGGAAGGAGGTATTCATCGTATGAGGGGAGAGCTGTGAGAAACGGAGTCCTTTTCAGCTCCTCTGACGAGCTGCCCTGTGCTTGTACGAGCCTGACTATGTGGCTTGCCTTAAGTGAAATTAAGCTGTTATTAAAGGATTCAAAATACCCAGCTCCCTGCTGAACCTCTTGTAAAGCATCCTGCCAATTTCTGCTCATCTTTTTAAAAGCACACCGGTCCCATAACACGGTGCGGATGGATTTAACTTCTGCTGCGGTTGTTCAGTTCAAGACTAACAAACTCCCCATTAATTATTGATTTGGCTTGTCAAGCTCTGGCATCAATTATTGCAGCCCTGGCACACAGGGCTTTGGAATTAAAAACACACACAACCGTTGTGAGGAGAGGGCTCACTCCTCTTGGCTTCAGAAGACCATTTTTCTTGCATGACACATTCATGACTTCTGCACACGGGGTCTCCACTCGCACGTGGCTGCCTCCCGGCTCAGGTGAGCCTCTGAGCTGCTTAAACAACACGGCAGTGGATGGTCCACAGCCAGACCCTCTGATAAGCACATAGCAGTTCATTTCTGGAGCTGAGGCTTGGTTCCCTACGGAGCCGCGTGTTACTATTTTGTCTCCTCGGTACGAATGCCTTCCAGTTTTAGGCCTGCTGGAATATCTTTGCTTTTCATGCATTCCAGCTATTACATGTATTTGATAGGTAGGAATGGAAGCTGCGGCCATCAGGGGTGGAAGATGAATCAGTTGACATTTCCCCGGTGTAATAGGATTCAGATTTACTTCTGGAGGATGGGAAAATGACTCTGACAGAGAGTCCTAAAGTCCTGAGCTCAGGAAATGTGTTTTTGTAATTGCACTTGTTGATGAGGAAAGGATAAGCGAGGGATAGAGCAGTATTTCTTTTCTGACTGATTTAAGAAATATTAGCTTGCCAATTTTAGAAAATATGAAAAATCACCTTGTAGTTAGCAGGGCTGGGAGTTACAATGAATTACAGAGTCCTTAGAGCAATATTTCTGAGAGCTTTTATATAGACACATTTCTTAGCTCTGAAAAACAGAGAAATAATACTTCACATGGGATTTGTGGGTTTGCAAATGAAAGCAACACTTGCTCTTTGCAACACAAGTACATAAAAGAGCTGAGTCTTCACTCTAACCTCAGTGGATATTGCAATCCACAAATTAATGCTCACTTTCTACCTGTCTGTGGGCTGCTGCTCCAAAATGTGCATTTCAGAGGGGCCTTATTCTCCTCCAGGAGATGCCAGGCTATGTTTCACCTCAGGCTTATGGTCAGATTGGGAATTCCTCTGCTTTCAATGCTTTCACAGCACCTATTTCAAGACAGCCTTCATCCTCCGGTGTCACCATGTACTAAAGTAGATGTGTTGGTGAAGAATCAAGATTAAGAAGAAATTGCAAGGTGGTGGACTGGAGAGGAACTACTGAGTGGAACCACAGGACTGTGTTTTTTTTCCTTCAGGATCTTCCAGCTAACGTAAATCAGCCAAGTCCTCCTGTTCAGAGCCTCATGTGTAGCTGCTGTCCCTTGGCAGAAAAGGAATCAAACAGCCCAAGGATGTTGCACTTGTACACTCAGCGGGGAGGTTTTGTATCAAATGCATCCAAGTGAAAGAACATGTTATTGAAAAAAAAAAAAAAAAAAAGACAAAAAACATCTTTTCCAGATGGAAAAGACATGGATGTTCTCCTAAAATATTTTGAAGAAAATATCCCAGTTTCATTTATCTACTTTATGAGAAAGGAAAAAATGGTCTCCGGACCTTACCAAAACACATTGCTTAAAACAGCCTACCCAGCTGAGCTCTGAGTTCATCCATCAAAACTTGCCTTTCATACCTGAGCTAGAAGCTAAGCTGGTGAACAGTTTTCTGCCTTTGCTGGCCAGTCAGGCACAGGGGTAGCAGAGAAAGCACACTGAAGGTGCTTCTTGAGGTTTGGTCAGAAGCTGTGACTGCTTGAGGGATGCCCTCAGAGAGGGCTGAGCTGTGGCAGACCAGTGTCCTGCTGTCACCCTGTGACTTTGGCTCGATATCAGCCAAGAGGTGCAGCTCAGATAAATACTGAGGGCAGGAGAGCTGCTTTGACTGCAGTCCAGCCTGGTGGAAATTCATAACTGATGACTTCACCATGACCTGTGAATAAGCATCTGACCTTCATGGCAAAGCAACTGAGTCAATGGTTGGGAGACCAGCCCTTGGGATCTTACAAACCCAAAGCTGCCAAAACAGGGAGCTCACGAAGCCAGCAGGCTGTGCCTGGATCCCAATCTTTAGAAACCAGAAACAGTTTTTTTTGACTGGTTCAACCTTCTGCCAAAGGCAGCTCTCAGAGGCCGTTAGGGCTGGAGGTGCATGGTGCTAAGCCAGTGCACAGGGAAGGCTTTGTGTGCGTACTCACAGGGGCTGGTGCCTTCCTTCTGCCTCTTCCCAGGAGCTAAAACTCCCTCTGCCAGTCTATTTTTCTGTGGGACAAACAACTAATTGTGCCCAGTTTCTCCCTTCATTAGGCAGCAGACAGGGGAAGCTGAAGAGGTCGATGGGCAACAATTTTTGTTCTCAAGAGAAACAGAATTGCTGCTTCCTATTGTCCTGCGCTGTGTCCCTACCCCGTGATTCTCTATTTCGGTAGTGTGGACAGCTGGCCTAACAATGAATGAGCCATCTCCTGGCACATCTCTTGGCAGTGAAATTGAAGGGCCAGAAGATTTCAGATCCTGCTCCCTTTCAGGACAATGTGAGTTCTACCCCTTAATGAATGGCAGCATCCCTCTGGCACAATGTGAGTGGTGCAGCCATTTGTAAATACATCATATCTCTTTCTTACATTTTTTTTCAAGTTTCTTTTCAACTTTCCACTGAAACAAGAAGAAATAATTTTTGAATTTAACCATTTTGAAATTTACAACATGGTGTGTTTGTCACAGGAGGATAACTTGTCAAGGAGGAAATTCCAATGCTGATCGTCGTGGCTCTTCCCCTGAGCGCTGACACTACTCCAACCCACCCACCTTCACTTCCAGCCAGAGCAAACAGCTTCCCTCTAAGCTTTGTCATTCCTTCCCCAAACAGACCCACTCAGTCCAGGAAGTTTGAACATGGAAGCGTCTGGGGAGAGGCAGCACGGGAGATCCCACCCATCCCACATTGTGGTGCCCTGTCCTGCCACCATCGAAGCATCCTTGCTCCCTTCAGAAGGGCTATGCTTGGAAAACCAGACACACCAAAGGTGGGTTAGTGAAAACACTTATGCTGTTTAACAAGCTGGATTAAAAATAATAAACCTCATCAGGAGGCTCTGTTTAATTGCTGGGATTATGCCAGCAGTAGAAATGTAATGGGAGGAAAGTCAACAGGATATGTGTCCTGAAGAAGCATGTTCCCTTGACTTGCCTCACAAACTAGAGGAGAAAACTGGCCTGTGATTCAGTTTTGCCTTTGATTCAACATAATGACTAAATCCAGCAAAGCTAATTGGTGTTATGGCCATTTGTGCTGGCAGCAGTACCTCAATACTTTTAAAAATCATTATCTCTTAAGACTTTTGCAAATACACAGCGTGGCTGGCAATGCCTCATTAAAGCAATGAAGAAGAAAGTCATAAATTTTATTGCCTCAGCACTACATGTTAAAATCATAATGTAACGGATCTGTTCTGAATGTATAAATTTCCTCATCCCTTCAGCAAAATCTCATGCTTTTCTGGACAAGTTCTTAAGAAGGGCATAAAAACAAAAATTCCATCAGAACTCAAACACAGAAGTCAGACCAGCTTCATTTTTTTTCACTTAAAGAAAATACTTGCTCTAACAATGCAGAGAATATATTTTAAAATGTAACCACACTGAAGCATCAGACAGATACTATTCCTGCAGCAATTTTAGGCAATGGACTTATCTGTGGTACTTAACCATCAGCCCACTCTTTCTCTTGATGCACATTGACACATACCGAGGTCAGTGGAAAGATTTTCATTGTCTTCCTTCAGTTTTGCATCAAAGTCTTGATCAGTACAGATAGATTTTTATTATAATAAATAAATTTGAGAAAATTGTGAATGAATTTGTTAGTGGTTTAGAAGAGCTACGCTGCATTGGCTGAGAAAAATGGGCTGTTAATAATAGGAGTTGAAAGAGAAATTCATATCCTATAGTTCTGTGTTCTAGGGACAGGCCTCTAGTCTGTCTTCAAGAATCTGTTGTTTGCTCTTTAATATTGTAAATCTGTATGTATAAAAAAGAGAGATATTATTAAGAGCTTAATTCTATGAGCTTTCCTCAAGTTGAATAGTGTTTGAAAGACAAATCCCATCAACTGAGTCACCTGTCTTCTTCCACATAAACCTGGAACTGGACTCTAGATAAATGAACATAGATAAATATTATTTAGCCTAATGAAACCTGCATGAGCAGGGATCAGTTTCCCACTGCCACTTTGTTTTTCCTCTCTGCAGGTCTCTGGATGTGGCGAGGGATTTCTCAGGACATATATTCCCCATGATGGGCACATCAGTCGCCGATTTGTGTGACTGTGCATTCGTGTGCATATCCAGGGGAAAATAAATCGTCTTTCTATAGCTTCTCAAAGGGAGTTAATCTGTTTAGGATTGAGCCATCTATTCTATAAGACCGGCGATGGTTTTATTAAATGACATGGATGCTGGAACATCGATGTGCTGGAGTTTCACTGCCATGCTGCTGTGGTGAAGGAGATATAGAGCAGGGACAGTAAGATGACAGTATCAATATAAGGCCAGATTTACAATTACCATCCCCAGTGATTTAATTCAAGGGTATGATATCTTTCACTTTGAGTTAATGCAGAAATACAGTCTGTATTTCAAAGTCTTCATTTCCATATAGATAAAAATACCACTTGCTGACAAATTGTTCATAACCTTTTTATTCTTACTGGAGCTGGATTTCTCAGCAGCATCCTGGGTGGCTCGCCTAACCCTGCAGGAGAAGGACGTTCCTGCTTTAAGCTATTAACTGGAGCTGGGATAACAGACTCTAGGATGAAGGGAGCAGGAAGGGGATGTACCGATACCTCTCAGCCTCCCCAAAATTTTCACCTGTGCCAGGAATGACAGAGCCAAACACGAGCTGCAGGCTTGTACCAGGCCATTGGATACTCACCTTCCACAGAGCCTCTTCTGTGGGGTAGCATCTCTTTGCTGAAACAGTTGAGAACTGTCTTAAAAAGAGTGAAATTAAACAAACACACCTAGGATTTGTCATTTTAAAGGCAGGACAAAATCTAAAAAAAGAAAACCAAACAAGGAATCATAGGAAAATCTTACAAAAATGCAAGAGGCCCCTGAGTGTTTTGATGGCTGAAGCTGTTCAGAGGCATTGCCAGATTTTTTTCCCAACATGCTGGAAAAACTCTGCCCTGGGATAGGTCTGCTCTGTCAAGCTTTAGGAGAGTTGGTTTGGCCTTGCTGAAGCTGAGGGGTGGAGTTGGGAATGAAGCCTGCTTCATGGTCAAACTCTGGCTTTGATCTCAACTATGGAGAGACTAGCACCTCTCACCATAATTTGGGTCTGCCATAAATATATAAACTTCAGACTATTTTTTTTTCCTTCCTTTTCCATGCTTTAGTTTTATTTTCCTTCTCTTCTTGGACCCTCTCATAATTTCAGGAGCTTGACCTCTGAGCAATGTTGGCAGCTGTGTATGCCAATGTTGACATCCCAACAGCTGCACAGCGCACAAACCTCTGCAGTCAGAAGGTCAAACCACCTCAGGAAAAAAAGAAAAAAATAAAAAGACCTAATAATTTGTCTACTCCCAACACCTTTCATCTGAGAACCTTAAGGCTTCTAAGAACACAACTGGCACCTTTCTAGGGGTTGCTAAGCCCTCCGCCAGACACCGTACCTCTTACCCCGAGTGAGCAGATTAGGAGGGACAAAATCTTGGCTCAGGCCCCCAGCTGCTGGTCAGCTTCACAGGATGCATCAAGACAGGGAGCTGGCCCTTTGTAATTCCTCTTTGGACCAAGAACTAAGTGAAAGCAGCAGTCAGCCTAGTTCTTGCCCTATCCTGGATGTTACACCACTATGTACTTGGTGAGGGGACAACTCAGCCTCAGAGATAACGTCAAGTACGCTCTTGACATTCAGCTACTGAAACACAAAGCCCTCGAGGGTAGTAAGTGCAATATACAGCACCTACAGAACATAACTGAGGGATTTAAACCAGGAAAGAACAGTTTAAGTTTAGGCTTGGAAATTAATATCTTGTCCTTAGCTGCAGAGTTAAGGGATATTTGCAGGAGAGACTGATGTTTGTCAAGTCACAAGCATCTTTTGTGCAGCACCTTCATTTCTTTAAAGCTATTCTGTCCAGAATAGGGGAGAAATCTACAGCCTCGTATTGAAATAACTGGATAATTTCACCACCACACAGAGACGATGTTACAATTTTCATTACATTCCTTTTAAGCAGCACATTTCAGTGCCTCCTTTTCTCATCCAGTGCTGCTTTTCAAACCCAGGTGTTCCCCAGAGACTTCTGCGATGCTTCCTCTTGCAGCCTCAGCGTACCTTGAGGATTAGAAGCTGCCACAGGTTAAGCCATGAGAGTTAAGGTCCTTAACACAGCCAGTGTACAACACACATACACAATGATGGGCAGATGTAGGAAGCTGGGATCTCTGTTACTGCTGCGAGGTGCCATTCTCTGAACTTTATAGCAGTGAGAACCAAGTACCTCCAAATGCTTTGTAAATTGACTTGCCAATCCAGAAAAGCCAAAGGCAAAGTAAATTTAAGGTTAAGCGGAGAGGTCAAGATGACCTGGCTGCAATGGGAAGAAGCGAAAAAAAGCCTGGGCTTTTCAAGGTTTGTGCTCTGGCTGATTTGATGTAAGACAGGCTGGTTTGCTTCAGATCTCTGCTCATTGGATCCATGCCATGGGAGACTCTTCTTGTTTATGCTGGTGCAAACGATAGCAGCAACTGGACAAAGACAAGAGGCTCATCCACACGAGCTCTTTAACAGTATTAGGCAGAGCGCTTATCACTTTTCATTAACATGTAAAATGAAGCCAAAAAGGCAGAGCACAGTTTGTTCCATTTCCACTCTAATTAGATGCGTTTCATTATTTTCCAGATCATTCACCCTTGGTTCAATTTAAGTATATTTTAAGACGGGCTAATCAGCCTTTTAACTAGAGAATCCTCGGCCTCCCACTGCTCACTTGCATTTGTGCCTAATCAGGTAGAAGGAGTTTTCTGCTCTGTGTAAAGGCTGGGCTGATGCTGTCTTTAAGATATGGCCTGCCAAGAAGTCACCAGAGCTGTCCACCATGATGTGCTCAGTGATGTGGCACAGGTACATCGTGACATAATAAATGTCACATTATAAGCCCGAGGATCTACGTCCAGGCAAAGGACCTGGAGATGTGTAGATATGAGAGGGAAGCATGAGCTCCATCCACATCCTCATTACAGTTTCCACATTTAGTTATTTCAAATAAGGACCAAAGGACTACCTATTGTGACCAAATGTAGGCTTAAAATACATCTTGTGATGAACAGTTAGGTGTATCCTTGATTTTTAAGCTGTGCAGAATACATACGGAAAGAGGGAAAGCTAAACATATGTGAATGCTAGTTCCTGTGCATGGAATATTATGAGGAAACCCACTCTTGGCTTACATTAATAATCCCTCGGCACTGTCCTGGTGCTATAGCACTGCCATAAACTCAGACCGAGGAACTGCACCCAGCAATTCCCGCATAAAGGTTTCAGCACCTGTCAACATCACTGCTCCATTTGCTTCCCTTCTGTGCATTTATAGTATAGAGGGAAACAGCCAACCCTGATCCAGGAAAAAAAAATAGGAAATAGGAAAATGAATACTGAATTAAGTAATTTGACTAAAGTTGAAACATTAAAGAAATTTCTTTTAATAAATCCTCTTAAAGATGAGTAGATAATAGACTCTATTTCACTTCATGTTACCATAGTACATTTTGCACCATGAACACAGGAGCTCCCCAGGTAACTGAAGCCTTTGCTTTTGATCTTTTTTTTCCCAGCCTTCATGAAATGGTGATAGAAATGGAGATGAGACAGAGATGATGGCTATTAGGATTCTGCACTGAAGCCTGAGAAGGGGGGAAGCAAATTATTTGCATGTTTAACTCTGCTCACTTCACCAGGGATGCTGCTGGCCTTGCAGGGCTATTGTCTTGGTGTAATGTTTTATTTTGTACTTTTATGAATGGGCTATTTATGTAGCTTCTATGGAAGATCTTCATCTGGTGAAAAACAATAGAGAGTGAGGAGGATCTGTTCCACAGGGTTACAGATCTGATATTCGAGGGCCCCATGAGTTCTTCGAAGATAAAGTCCATTGTCTTTAGATTTGAATAGAAGGAATGTTCAAATTTTAAACAATTAATCAATAAGAACATCATCTGATATCCTGGAGAAGACTAAACACGGCTTTTTTTGTAGGTGGGGAGAAAACAGGTAACTTCGGAATCCTTTTCCAAACTTTGCATAATCACATAACTAATTTGAGGAAAGAAATGCATTGGTTTCTTCAGGAACCCTCTTCCAGGGTCATGCATGATCTTGGTCCTTGTGGGACTGTAGCTTTCCTGCAGTAGGACCTTGGTTCTCACCTCCATAAGGAATGAGGCTTCATTTCCATCTACCTCTATACTGAAATATTTCTATGTAGTCCGATGGCTTCTGACTGGGAACATGAAAAGCATGAATATGTTTGTGTGCTCACTGGGAGGTCTGGCATGGGTTAAGCTATGTGTAATATTCTTCATAATTACTCTGGAGTAAATTTTGCACTTGGAAACCAGTCCTTTTTTTTTTTTTTTTTTTTTTTTTTTTTCCCTGTTATTTCCCTTTTCAATGTATTTCACTTTTTTTTTTTTTTTTAATTATTATTATTTTATTTTAATCATGTTTGTGCCTTCTTGGGTGGTAAAAAATGGCTATTAATGTTGAATTTGTAACACTGGCACTGGTCAGGTTCCTAGAAGACAATTATGAACACCTTCTTTGATGTCTTGCACAGCACAGTCTAACGAAACCAAGCCAATAATTCTGTCTTCAGCTCATAAAACATACTTGAAGTATAGACTATCTCTCAGGGAGTTATTGTCTTGGTGCATTGAAATAAAGACCTCAAAAATGGAGCCTCCACCACATTTTCCTTTCTCAGAGACTTCAAACAATAAAAGTGATGAGCCATCGTCCCTTTGCCCAGTTTGCTCTACTTACAGAACTGGTACTGGCACAGGGAACAAGTGGGAAAATAATCTCAGTATCATACAAAAGGGTTTCTTTCAAATGAAAATACCACTGTCTTATGTAGCATGATAAACTGACCCTTTTGCACTCACCCAGCCTCTTTGTCTGACACCCAGAAGTTAGAAGACTGTCCTTACATCACCTTTCTGCTATGATATTTCTGGTTTCCATTGGGCCTGCCTGAGAGACCTCACAGCAGGAGAAAATCTGGCGGTCTTGTACCGTCGTCTGTGGTAACAGCATGTGACAAAACAACTTTGCATCACTTTCTGCAGCGGGGCATGGGATAATGAAGAGAACAGAAATAAAGGAATTAAGGGTTGTGGGAAGACAACATTTTCCATCGTGGGGAAGAGATGTTTGTAAGCAGCTTCCCCTCCCAGCTATAGGCTTTTGGCTCTGGGCAGGAGGACTGAGCACTCTTTCCCCTGGAGGATGCAGCAGCAAAGCCTGTCTCTTAGCTTTCTTCCCCTCAAAAGAGGTAAAACATTATTGTACAAATTACCAAGGGTAAAACAGTCCATTGTGGATAGATATCTTCTCTAAAACTTGCTGGTCTCCATCTACCCCAGGCATGCTCCCAACACTATGGGCTCCAACCATTTTGTTATCTCCTTGTATTAGTCCCACTCCCGACCATAAGTGGGAAACAGTGTTTTCCCCTGTTTGTTTGGGCTTATAGACTCAAACAAGCAACGTCAGCACTAAACCCTTCATCCAGCTGGTGGGGACCAAGGCAGAAACACTGGGTACTCAAAGGCTGGAGCTCCTGTCCCCTTGCACTGTTCCTGCTCCTTGGGTATGGGGATGTCTGCACACCCCACCTACCAGCCTGCTGGGAAAAGCACGAGGTCTTATTTATTCATGAATGCCGAGAGTAATAACAGGACAAACAGTGCAATTCTTTGGCTGTGAAATAACATCACATCTCCAGGAGACACAGAAGAAACCCTATTGCTTCTGATAGATTAATTTCTTCTCTATCAGCAATGAGTATGGTGCCACTTTCTGACTTCTTTTTCACAACTATAGATGCTTATCTGCCTGTTAAAAATCGTGAGAATAATTATACTGGTGGATCTGCGAGAACAAATAGGACATATTGTTAGTTTATCATCATTCCTCTCTCTGGGGACAATGTTCTGGTGGCTGAGACTGGAAGACATCATCTTTAACAACAAAAAAAGGAGCTGATGAGTCACCCCCAACTATGAAAAGGATTAAAATATTTTTAAACAGAAGAGTAGTTATTAATAAAGTGCAGGAAATGATAGGGAGTTATTGCACTTTGAGCAAATAGACCAACACGACTTCCTCCCACATAGTACTTACTTTGATGATACTCTCCCTCCCTCTTAAATCTTACTTTTATTCCCTCTCAACTTTCTTCCAAAACTTGTTTACAAAGTGGCCATGATTTTATCCTTTCTCTGGGTGGATTCTCGTGGTTTCTACTCGTCAGCCCTTGAAAATGGCCAAAGTTTGGAAAAATTCTCCACTCATCTCACGAACATGCCCAAGCCCTCACTCTGCCCACTTTTTGGGAACATGACCTGAAGTTTCAGTACCCTGTGCAAGTGCTCCAGTCCTCCTGAATTCTCCTGAGGCTCCTTTCTTCCCTAATATCTTGTTAATGCAGACAGTTTAACACATGCTCTGTATATAATTTTTTATTTATATAAAAGCCAGCAGTTTCAGTCATAGCAGATAGGAAGAGTGCATAACTATGGAATATGGCCCTAATGTTTTTCTGAGTGCAAAATTATCGTTGGGGAAAGGACACTGATAAACATGTTGGATTCATAATCCTCTGCCAAAATCCCTGCTCTCACACCTATGTAATCCATTCCTTTCAGAGATGTCACCTGGCAACATTTTCCCCATATTCTGTTCTCACCTTTGACATCTTTCAGAAGATAAACTTAATACATTAAATTGTTTCAGAAGACATTTTACATGCAGCTGACAGGATTTTTTTTTTCCTTCAATAAATGCCATAATTCACCCTATTTTTCTCTTGGTAAGTTATGAATTTAACTCCTTGAAGTATTTTGGCTGCTTTCCAAAGAAATTCAAAACAATCCATCAGAGCTAAGCCAGGTAATGCTGAAGTATGCAGCCAAGATAGCTCGAGTGTTTTCTGACAGAAAAGCATTTTTCCAGAAACTGCACCAGTGCTCTTTTTAACTTGACAGTGCTCCAAATCAAAACATTAATACTGTCCCCACCTAATCTATAAGGTTTTGTACAGCCTTGGCTCTCTAGCTGTTTGGATCGCTTTGTTCTGATTTACTCTGCTTCCTTCTTTTCATCGCCAGTAATAGGATCCTGCCACTGGAAATGAGCCCAAACCTCAAGTTTAATTTTAGTTCATGGTGCTTTACTGTTATGATGGTCACTTTGCAAATCAGAATTCCCCTCAGCTACCAGATCATATTTATTGTTACAGATCCTATGAAGCACAAGGGAAAAATGTCCTTCTTCATCTTCAAAACCTAATGCTGAATGGCTGGAACATGTTAATATGGAAAATAACAACAACAACAACAACAACAACAACAACAAAAACAAAACAATTATTTTATGATGCATTTGATCCTCATCTAGTGCAGAACAGACAAGACACTATCCAGAAAGCTATGAGTCACAGAATGGAGGTTTCAGAGGATATAAAACAAATTCTTATTTTTCTCTCTTTAAGCAGATGCTTGTACTATCACAACACCTCAAGACCTCTATAAGGACTCTACAAAATCAAACTCTGTACTTTTACTTTCTCTCCAGATTCAGTGATGAGGGTCTGGGCGCATTAAGTTTACTATCCTTGTTTATTATCCCTTCAGTCTCTCTCTGCTATTCTAACTTTTGCTACCCAAGCTCATGTTTCCTCTTTGGATTTCTTCTGAACTACGAGATGGATCTTTGTTTAATTTTGGCTTTTTCCCCACTGCTGAGATTGTTTTACTTCTTGATCAGCTGTTATAGCGATGATTTTCTGCATGTTTCTCTTTCTTCTATTGGAAACTGTACATCTGCTCTCGGCATCTGTTCCATATCCTTTATGAACACTGAAGAAGGGAATTCATTTTTTTTTCCTTGCAGAGGCTGAATCTATTGTCTTTAAATTATTGTCTTTCCCTTAGAAAGCCCACAGTCTCCTTTCCTGTCTTTTTACTCTTTGCATATTGGAAACATTTCTTATTGCTCATCTTCTGGTAGAATCATATTTTCTTCTATATTGTTACTTTCCTTGTAATTCCTTTGGAGTCTTTAATTGCATTCACAAACCATTCCAGACCTTCTCTGTTATCTACCTCTTTATTACTTCTTGTTCCTTTTTGCACTGCATCGTACATCCATATTTTCTTTTCTTTTATTTTCTTTCTTTTTTATTTATTTTTTATTTTTATGTTGCTAGTATATATTTAATGACATCTACAGTCTCTAAGCTTACTATAATTTGGCTTTGAAGCAACGGCTTTTCTGCACTGTTATTTCTATCTCTTTATTCAATAGAATTTCACCACATTTCATCTACCTTGTTTTTGTCATTTATACTTCCCCACAGGTATGGAGCAAAACACTTTTTCTGAAGAGTTTTAGCCTCCTTTGAAATATTTTGCTCTTGATAGCTCCAAATTGAGCAGCGAATCCTTCTCTCACTTTGTAGTTTTTGCTTTAGATTTTGCATAAAAGAAACCTTACACACCTCAGCAAAGTGCTTGACTAATGCCTTTATTGCTCCAACTTGTACATATCTGTAAAGTTAACATCTTTCATCTTGAAGTATTATTACACACTGTTGGCCAGTTGAGTGAAAATGGACAAACACATGCAGTCTGGTTTATAATAGATCTTTAAACAGACATTTTTATGCTTCACTGAAGAATTACTGACAGAAACTTTACTCTCTGGAGAGTGCCAAGAACATGTAAAACGCAACAATTACAATACATGCACACGGGGAATGCTAACACAAAGCAGAGCAAATAATTATTAAACCTTTGAGGGCTGTCAGATACACTGTTCCTCCACAGCTGAATGCAGCGACCACGCAGAGCTCAGGGATGGGAAGGGGTTCCCAGTGACTGATGTGCAAGCTGGTGAGCAATTTGACCCCGAGCAGAACACCAACCAGCCACCTGGAGACTCAGCAGATGTCATATCCTGTGTTTCTTCTGCTCAGCCTCAGAGAAAAGAGGGTTTCTGCCTCTTCCACCAACCTCTCTCTCTCAAAAAAAAAGTGGGAGTAAGTTTTATCCTGCCTCCTATGAGTAAGCAAGAGAAGCCCTGAAGATTAGTACAATATAACTACAATATACACATTACCAACAAATAAAAGAGTACTTATCAACAGGATTTATTGTCTATACACTTATCAAACTATCTCAAAATGCTTTAGTCTCTATGTTCCCACCAATGCATTTGGGAGACTGTATCACCATCTTACTTTTGCAAAGAACAAAAGCTTTCATATAACTTTCAGTCTGAAGATTTATTCTTGACAAAAAAGACAGCCAATATTTAAAAAAGGCAAAAAAAAGGCAACTCCAGAATTTTATAAGCTAAATGAAAGCTTGTTCTTTTTAAAAATTTCACATAAAGAATACTATAACCATTAAGAAATACTTTCTCCTTAAATCACTCTAAAACTCAAGGTGTCATTCTAATTTACAAGTTCGCTCAGTAGGCTACTTTGTAGGATCATTATTTAACACCAAAATCAGTAAGATGTATTGATATACAATTACTTGTAGAGTTTCATGGATCTAGGTTTTCCCAATTTGTACCAAAAGTGACTGATTGCTTATGTTTGGTAGATCATATATCCACCCTTTGGAATATATTGAAAAATTGAAATGGCATCAGAGAACTCATGTTACAGAAAAAAAACTGCAAAATTTTCTACTAATGTTAGTTCCCCTGAATTTCATATTCCCCATTGGGATAATGGAGCAGATCCAGCTAAACTATCACACTGACACTAAAAACAGTTTATTGTAATGGAAAGATGTTGGAACTCCTCAAACTGCTGGCAATCATGGCTTTTGGTGGAAAAGAAACACTTCCTTTGGGAGAAAGGCAAGAAGAGAATTGTGAATGCCGGGAGGCTTATGTTGGGAAATCAGCCACATATATGCAAAGGGATTTCCACTGATAGTTTTAATGCAAAAGATGGTGTGAATAACATTAGAGCATTCATTTGGAGAGCTCAAATAATCAAAGAAAATGAAGAACAAAAAGCCAAGACAGTTCATTGGCAGATGGAAGAAGGTTTGAAAGCTAAGATTTTGGGGAGGGCTGTCCTATGCAGTATTAGAGCACATCTGGTTGGATCTCTTCACAAAATGAACAATGTAATGCTTTGTGAATGGAGTTGGCTCTAGATTCTGTTACTCAAAAGTCTTCAAATAAAACCTATCATTTAGATCAGGTTAAACTGTTTGATCTCCTTGGAGTAAGGAAATCCACATCATGACAAGCCAAGCCTGACAATATGAAGTTCTATTTTACGAACCACAATGGAAAGTGGAAAGTTGCTTCATATCCTTCAGAAATCAGTAGAAAAAAAGTTTTTTTTTTTTTTTTTTTTTTTTTTTTTTTTTTTTGTTCTGTTACCAAAAAAAAGCCATTGAGGGTGACAGAGCACTGGAACAGGTTGCCCAAAGAGGTTGTTGAGTCTCCTTCTCTGGAGATATTCAAAACCCGCCTGGATGCACAATCCTGCATCCTGCACAATGTGCTGTGGGTGATCCTGCTCGGCAGGGGAGTTGTACTAGATGATCTTTAGAGATCCCTTCCAACCTTGGCCATTCTGTGATTGCAGTGACCACTTCTAGGATCCTATCCCTCACTGACATGCTCACTATACCTCATCTATAGTGCATTTTTTAACCTTTTACTTGGTGCAAATATATTTTGCAAATATATTTTGCATCTATCATTTTAGATCTTTCACACTAGAATGAAAATGTATTAAACAATACTTACTTCCATATAAATTTGTGTTATATTTCACTACAAGTGGAATTTTATCAATTTACTGATGAAAAATAGGATTCAGAGTCTGGCTACTGAAAAGAAAATTGCTGTTTATAATATGTGTTATTAACTTGTTGAGGCAGCTGCTAGTGAAAATTAATGACTAATTTCAATACGTGATAAAGAAGGCAAGAAGAAATCGTGTGTGTAGATAAATTATTGGTACAGCTTATAGAGGTCATGCATTACCCACCCTAATTAACATATCGTGACATGAGAGACAGAAAATCTGACGGCTATGCTGATGATGGATAAATGTTGTTGCTGGAGGTGTATAACTGAGGCTTCCAGGAGCTGGCTTTTTGCTACATCACCCAAAGGGGTGCGACATTTGACAAGGGGTATGTGGGCATGTGGGCTGGCTACCCCTCTCCTCTGCCTCATTAGCAAGTGACACCTGCAGGCTGCAAAAGCCACCTGTGATACGATGAGATTGTTTTATCTAGCAGTGAATCACCCAGACGGTGTGAAGTTTTTTAAAAAATAACTTCATAAGCATTCTAAATTAAATGAATTAAGCTGTTATCATACCTACACCAGGTTGCTACTAATAAGGCAGTTGATTCAGTGCAAACATAACCATCAGGAAAACATTAAATACACATCTCCTGAGCTGTCCTCTTTGAACTGCATTCTTACATTTTTCATTAACATGAAAACTCTCCTGAGCAAACATCACACAACAGAGAACACAGTTTTGCTAAAGCAATGGATGTAACATATAAGTGTACAGACACTTGCTTTTTAAACAACACATTTCATAGATGCCTCTGATGCAGCAATAGGTTGAAAGGGGGAGACTGACACCTTGCCTTATATTCTGAGCATGCTTGCCCTGAAGCTAAGGGTATAGCTTTAAGCACCAGTGAAAGACTGCTTTTATTTACATTATGCTAGTCTATGGCTGCAGCATCCTTTCTGCATCAGGATGATGAAGACAGCTCTGTTGATATTTAACATTATCACTTTGTATTGTTAATTAACATAAGTAAACTCTTTGTTTACAGAGAGTGGTAAGAACGAAGACAAGGAGTTAGTAAAATAAATGCTTTGCAACAGCTGTAGGGACAGAGATGTGTGCTTGGGGAAAGCTGCTAGGAATATGTTTCCTTTGAGTGTACATTTTAGGAACAGGTGGTATTCACTATTCTGATATCTCTTCTACACCTTTTCAGTATTGTCTCTGTTTCATGAACAAACTTATTTTTTTCATGTTGAGGGCTAAGTCTTATATATTTTTTACATTTAAATTATGAGCTATTTAATCTGTATTAGTGGTAGTCAAGAGAAGCTAAGTGATCTGCAGATACAAACCACATCAGCCATAATTTAATGTTCTGACACACTCAGGGCACTTACAGAACTCTGAAAATCACACAGTGTTGGCTATCCAATATTACACCTATGGGGGTTTTTAGACTTTTATTTCAAATTGAAGCTACGCATCCCAGCCTATACTATGAAAAAACATTGGACTAGAGCCAGACTGAGTTGTGAGATTTTCCAAAGCGACCCACTATATTAAAAAGGTGTCAATT
Organism: Oxyura jamaicensis; assembly: GCF_011077185.1. NCBI lineage: Eukaryota > Metazoa > Chordata > Aves > Anseriformes > Anatidae > Oxyura > Oxyura jamaicensis. Next base: position 32,144,220 of record NC_048898.1, on the reverse strand, counting down.
TTTTGTTACAGTCCTAGTTTTCATTAAGGAGAAAGAAGCAAGCATCAAGAATCTCTTCTCAGTCCCTACACTGCATGTCTCCATGTGTCTAGGTTGAGGGCTTCACCTAAGGGTGAGCTTATGGCAGCAGTTCATTGACAGGACTGAATCTTAAACCTGGAGATGGAGAAGCTGCAGATGTTGTCCTGCACAGAGAGGCCCTGTGGGACCAGGTCTTCCCCTGTGCACAGGCCTGAGCAGCCTCACATTTCAGCTGCTATCACCTGCTATTCAGTCCCTATAGCACTCAAAGCAGAGGGGCCCAAAAGGCATCTGGGCTTTGCCTGAGACCAGCAGAGAGGAAGGACTTGATATCTGATGAGTACAGATGTCATCTCAGCTCTTAGTACCCAAGGTCCTTCTATTGTTCCTGTGTCATGGTACGGGGGCACAACCACCACAGTAGAAGCTTGCCTGCCACTTGGCTTCATTATTATTATCCTAATGAACCAAAGCCTCTTCATGTAGATGTTGGGGTATGAAGGTCAGAAATAAACCATACACCAGGTCAGACTACATTAGATTTCATTTAAAGGTATAATACTCTTTTGTTTCTATGAATTCTACTAAGGAGTTTCATTAAGTTGCCTGCAGCAACATGGGCACATGCTTGTTGTACAACTGAACAGCCAGTAAGTAACATGCACCAAATATTTGTACCATTTGTGTCAGGGGTAATTGCCTTGAACTCTCCACTGAACTGCACTTCATCAATTGTCTACCAGCTCCCCCTGATTTTCTCTAAAGGTATCCTGCGGCATTTAGTGTCCTTCACAAACATTGACACCTTCCTCCTCTTGGAATCACACTCCGTGTCAATGTGTAGTCTCAGCAGGCTGGGGCAGATCTGTCAGCTTTTAGGAGAAGAAAGTGTAATCATATTTTTTCCTTCAGTTCTCATCTTTTCTGGGCCATGACAGCCCTTTGACTTGTACCCCATTGTCCCTCACTTTCACAAAAGCTTTGACAAGTGGGTCTGTCAATAGCCTTTTAGAGACCCCAATAAGCACCACCTGGTCCTTTTTCACACATACTTAGCTGATACACAAAAAAGAGTAACAGGTATGGATGTTGATCAGCCTAAACCTTAAATGCAGCTATATGATGGTGATCTAGTAGCTTAGCACAAAACCTCTCCAAAAAGCCCCTCCCTGAGACAAGTATTCTAGTGGAGGAAATTCTGAACAAATTTGAGAAGCTTATATGAGATGTAACTCAGAACAGGAATTAAGTTATTAGCCAATGTAGCTAAACAATATGGGAAAAATTATACCACTGCTTTTTCATTATTTGATGAAGGAAAAAAAATAGGGAAAAGAGATAAATAGAGATTCTAAAGAAAGAAGCAGCTACCAATTATTAAGAACATCCTCTGCCCCTTTTACTATAGCAATAAAGAACATGAAAAAACCCAGACAATACTGCTGCATATGTTTATATCCTAATATAAGCTATTCTTTTCCTACTCATCCTAGCATAAAAAACATTAGAAGAAAGAGCTGAGGAAAAGGAACCTACAACTTAGAGTCATAATACTACCTACACAGCTCTACCATTTCTTTACAGAGTGAAGGTATATATGGTAGACACTTTTATAAGAAAGTCTCCATCTCCTTCTTCCATCGTGCTTTAACCTTATGCATGCATAAGCATGGAAATAATTCATGGTGTTCTAAGTTATTTATTTATTTATTTATTTATTAAAGCTAGATACATATGGCTAATGGGGGTGGTTGTTGCTGCTAACTGGATGCAAGTATCTTAGGTCAGTCATAACCAGAACTCATACTGCAGCTTTACACAGGTATGTTGCAAAGGGATTGCTAAGCTTGCTCACGTCTTCTGAGCTTGTCTAGGGTCAACAGAATGAGTCAGGCATTACCCAGAGTTGTGGGCTTTGACACTAACCTATCATGTTCTTCAATATTACTTCACTTATTTTTAACAATGTTTCCTAATATTAAACAATCTGTTATTTGAATAAGGAATGGCTTTCTTTAAGCATTGCATCTGATTAAAGGAATTCTTATGAAAACAACAGTAGTACCCATTATGTAATTAAAACTTTCCTGTTTATGTGGAAAATTGCTATGAGACCAATGCTGCAAGAAGATGAAGGCCTAAAAGTGTAGAACACTGACTTTCAAGTTCTGTTAAAGAATGTGAGTCATCTCTGGGAATGGGATTAAAGAAAACATCTACTTCTGTAGTAGTCTTACTCTGTGACACTCCTTTTCCTTTTCTTCGGCTGTATGATGTCAATCCTCAGAGCCATGCTAGGAAGAAGGGTAAACTACTACCACCAAAGCATTCCTGTAGTAGCCTCTCTGCTGTAATTAGGGATGAGAGATTTCTCTTGCAAGGCAGCTCTGTTAGAAAACTGGTCATCTTGAACAAAACAATCCTGACTTGTGCAAATTCTGCCTAGTTCTATGAACTGAATAGATGTCAATGAGAGCTTAGATTGAAATCCTGTAGTAGTGATCCTCAAACTTGTCATGCTCTGAAAGAGTATGTTCTTATTACAACTTTCTGGGGTGGAGAGAGAAGACAAATTTCATGAAAACTCTTGAAAAAGGAGACTTTTTAACATTTTGCGTCAATCTGATGAGAATTTCACTTTTTTTTTTCTTTTTTTTTTTTTTTTTTTCTTGTATTGCATTTTAATCAGCACTTGTTTTGCTCATGGTACGTGAACTCTATTATTTTAAAAGCTATAGGCTATATAACACTTGGTGCCAGCAGTTTACTATGTAGGGTAAGATACTCTCAACATCAAAGTTGAAGTAGAGAGGAAATATGAGGTATTTTATTGATCCCTTAGGACAGAGTAAAGCCAAACTCTGAAAAAAAATCTGCAAGTTATGACCTCTATAATATATGTAGCAATAGAGCAGGGACATGAACATGCATCTGTAGATGAATTTCTACAATCCACACCTCATTTAACGCATTAAAAATGACAGATGACTCTTTAGCATCTTAAAAACAGGCTGACCTTTGCTATTAGGCAGTATGTGTAGAGTTTCTATCATAACTGGAAATGGAAGAGGAAACTCAGTTCAGCAGTAGGAATTAGTTGGCATTCCCTCTCTTTGTGCTTGATACAGAGAAGAAAAGACGTCTGAAAGAGCAAACTGAGGAATGAGTGCCTTGTGGTTCTTGGTGTCGCTGGGGCCTCTCCCGGAGGGGCCTAAAGAGAGGCGACCCTGAGAACAGCACGGCCAAGGGCAGGCTGAGGCCTTCCCTGGAAGAGGGGTTTCCTTGACAAGCAGAGGAATATGCCAGAAGTCACTGGCACCTGAAAGACCAGGGAGAAATTCTGAGGAAAGAGAGGAAGCTATTTCAGAGAGTCCCTTGGGGAAGGAGTAGGAGTGAGAAGGGGTGATCACTTCTAAGAAGTCTGAATTCTGGGGGTCAAAATTTTCATTGCCAGTAAGAGGAAGTTCAGAGCCAAACTATCTGGTGAAAGAGCTCTTGCTTAAGCTCCAAGACTGTAAGTGATGTGAAAGTTGCGTAGTGTTTTTAAGAAGTTTTTAGAACACTTTCTGCTTTTATATCTAGTTATTTCTGTGTCTAACTGTAAGTAGCTCTGTCATAATAAGCTGAACTGCAAATGCAATGCACTAAAATGTTCTGTAGATAGGACGTGGGGAAGCCTTGCATAACATATTCCTGCACTAAATCTGTTTTGCCATTTGTGTTAACCCAGTTGTTAGCATTACACCAAGGCATGATTTATTTATTTATTTTTTATATAATAAAAAATCATCTGAGAAAACAAGAAGGCAAGAATTGGAGAGAAGAAACTCTATATTGTGTTGATGCAGAATGATCCTCTAGGGAATAAAAAATGAATAAAAAAACCTCTAAAACTAAATTGTATTGACGAGCCCCACTTTCAGAATAACTCAACATGTTAGAAACAGGAACGAGAATTCTTAGTCTGGATTAGTAGGAAATAGGAACATGTGATGGATAAATTTAAACACTTCGCCAAGAACACTTTCCAGCAGAATTTACCCTGAGTGGTACCACATGAGCTTTGAGATAGTCTTACAAAAGGTGTTTTGTATTAAAAAAAGCAAAAAAAAAAAAAAAAAAAGTAAAAAAAAAAGCATTTAAGTGATATTGGACTTCAGCTTGAAATGGAAACAGCAGTGAGGGGTAGCAAATGCTGTTACAGGAATAACTCAAATTCTCTTGCAATGTTGTGTCTTTCTACCTGCATCTTGCAGGTATTCATGAAACTCACATTCTTGTACAATAAAATACCTTCTGCTTTATGTCAGTAATGGTGTTATTTTTTGAAGTCACATAGGCTGCTCAGTTGACAAACAATAGATTTCAAGTTTCAGAGTTTAACTTTAGAATAAGTTATTTAGAAGTGTGAAAGGACTTTCCCATTCTTTCAGAGACCTGTAGTAAATGTCCTCTGTTTTGGAGTAGCTAAACCTCTATTTTTGTTGAGTCCAAACTTTTTTCCAAGCACAAACTATACGTACAGGCTTAGTGATGTTGAAGTCTGCACAAACTCTGTGGTCAGCAGGACTCCTGGGAGCACGGAAGGGTCTGGGCCTGTCCATGTAATTGTGCTCTAGACCCTTCCACATTGCATGGAAGTGTTTTTTTTTTTTTTTTTTTTTTTTTTAAAAAAAAAAGGCACGTGAAATACGCAGCATTGGTAGGGTGGCTCCATCTGCTCCATGGTGTTACCATGGCCATTCTGCCCTATTTCCCCAGCAGGCTTCCACCTCTCCTGTGGTTTGTAGCTCAGCCAGCTCACAGCAGATCCTGCTCTGTCCTGAGTGAGGTTGGAGACTGAAATCACAGCACCTGGCTCTCCATGGAAAAAAAGTCATTACTATCTCAGCCATCAATCTCAGTTCTTCTCTTGGTGCTGGATCCATACCTGCAGCCAGCATGCAGCTGGGTATCTGCCTGTCCTACTGCAAGCAGTTTTCTCTCCCAGCCAGGTATAGCATTACCCAGGGAGGTATTTATATACTTCTATCCTGCCTGCACCAGCTTTTACATCAAGAAATTTCTGGTGAAAACAAAAACAAGCGGTGAGAGAAGAGGGCAAGGAATAGGTGAAGTTATGTTGCTGGACTAGGCAATGTCTGAGGGTAAGTCATAAGTACGGTTGTGGTGTCGTGAGCAAGAAAAATATGCATTACCATTTTCCTAGAAGCCTCACATGGGGTGCAGGGATGCTTGGTGTTATTCAGAAACAAATGCCAACTAGAGATGAATTATGTTATGCTCAGCCCTGAAACTACTATAGAATGAATCAATTCTGAACTACAAAGTGAAAGAAAGGCATATAATATTTATATAGTGTCAAGTCGATGCCCTTGAAAGTGCAGATGCCAGCACTGAGAATTGGTGGGCTCCCCAGCCTTCAGTGAAGATGTATTGATGCAGACCAGGTGAGAGTAGGCAGCTTCATTGGCTACCAGGGAAAATACTTGTTCCCCTGATGAACTAAGTGCTATTTGTCTTTCTCAGGTTACAATCAAGTATAAAGGCAACTGCCAGGGGAAAATAGGTGGGCTTCATTTATTTTTATTTTTATTTTTTTTTTCCAGCAGTGCCAGCCCACCTCACATTTTGGTAATAAAATAGAGTTAAAGTATGGTCTTGTGTGGGTGTTAGTCAGGAAGTTTATTTTTCTGAGAAATGATTTAATACTCCTTCGTGAACACAAAGTACACACGGGTATTATAAATCTGAGTTCTTCTTTACAGTGCATATGACCACCAGCTGGATTACATATGACAACGTTCAGGATAACATTGCTGAAAAAATTTCTATTATTATTATTATTTTTTTTAATTTTCTTTTCACTTCCACATATAACCTGACAACATGGCCTGAGACTATTTGCAGGCTATATGGATCAAGCCTTCCCATCGTTTTTGAAAGCTAGGTAAATTTCTGAGGTTGGCTTATGATATAGATACTTCTTTTAATGAGGTGCAACGCATATGCAAGTTTGTGCATGACTGGAGAACTTAGAGTTTATTTTTAAGGTGTCTCTGACACCTACGGTCAGGTGCCTACAAAGAAATGTCAGTGGGTCTTGCTGGCCTTAATTGCTGTCACCTTCACCTGGGGGTGTCTCTGGCTAAGCTCTGCTTTGCTCTAGTTTTAGTGTTTTAGGGCTCTTTTGAGGGAGGTGGGAAATGAGGGCTTTATGCCATGTGTCAAGTAGAAAGGGTTTTTAAATGCGGATCATCCACGTGCTAATTAGCTAGTCCAGAAGCCAGCTGTGCTGCCTCTTCTTCCAGAAGCCACATCTTGCTCCTGCACCCCAGGCTGGAGTGGTTTGTGGCCATGGAGGGGGGCAGGCAGGAATCCTGGCTGTTTGAAGGTGTTTCATCTGTTCTCCTTGGCATGCTGTTTAGCCAGCAAAGTGGAATCTGTGTCAGCACTCTGGTTTGAGCTGTGTTTTTAGGCATTTAATTATTCCCATCTATTTTAGGAGTCATCAGTGCACTCTTGCATGTCTAGCCCCTGAAGCCAATGCATAACTACCTCTCTGGTAAATTTAAAAAGATGCATTATCTGATGAAGTGCTTTTTGTGATTTAGAAGCAGCTGCGGGACTAAATGCAGAGATCAATCAATATTGATTATCACAGTTTTTCCTGGACTTAAGAAGAGTGTGCTGTAATAAGGGACTGCAGGGCTTCAGTGCTTCTGAAGCGTGCCTGCCTCTTCTCCGTGAGATATCAAAGAGGGTAATTAATGCTTTTGGCATAGACATTAATTCTGGACCAGCGATGATGATATGGGCATTAAAAGGGGGATGTGGCCTTTCCCATAATGTATTGCAGTAAGTGTATGCACGTAAGGCTGTGGGTGAGTTTGATGAATTAACTACCTGGCTTCTGTCACTGCTATTTTGTTAAAGCTCCTTAAATACAAGGCAATGGCAGAGACCTGGCATGGTGTGCAGTGTTTTGTCTACTCGTGGGCCACTCACAATGTGTATTTGTGCCCCAGTTTCTACAGCTGTGCCGTAGGAGCAATGGAGACTCCTAAGGACTGTGTGCAATAAAGAGCTGCATTAAAGAGGCAAGAAATACTGCTGCCTCAATCTTCCCAGGGAAAATAGCACTTGGTGGTTCCTGCAGCGCTGGGTATGGGAGGGGAGAGTTAGACCAGGCATGATTTTTCTATATTTGTGCTCTGTTCCTGCTTGCCCTTGAGGTCTGTAACAGCCCAGCCTCTCGCTGCACTGAGCTGGGTGAATAGCTGTGCCTTTTGTTGCTGCTGGCCTGGGGTGAACCCAGCCTTTCTGCTCAGCTCTGCGCAGGGTCTGGCCGCAAAGGCAGGTATAGATTTAACACTAATTATCAGCTGAGCTCAGGCAGCCTTTGCATAAAAAAGCTCAGAGCAGAATGGGCTCACCACACTGTGGTGACAGTCTCCCTCTTCTCCGTGTCTCCCTCCTGAAACAATGAAAGCTCAACTCCATAGATTACAGCCTCGTCTGCATGGCAGCTTGTGCGGCTGCAGTAGTCTGAACACTTCATTTATTCCCAGAACTTAATCTAAAGCTCTTCTGACTTGTTGTGACTGCGCTGAAAAAAGCCCCCTTTGAGCTGGGTATAAGGCACCACCGCTGCCTCTTTAAACCACCGGGCCTTGTGAATGTCTTTCATTCACTGATAGAGAAACTGAGGCAGAGTTCTCTTTTTCTCCTTACAGCACTGCCACTATTGATCGGCAGTAATGCTTTTTTTTTTTTTTTTTTTTTTTTTAAACAACAAATCACATTTTCTTGGCATATATCTATTCAGAGCTCGTGGTAGTTGGATCTCCTCCAGAGGGCTAATAGGTTAAAGAAAAGCCAAGCTGACACATGCTATCTAGACAACCTCAAAAGCTTGTCTCAAAGTTCTCTAAGATGAAGTTAATGCAATTGAGTGTTGTTCATCCCCAAACATTAATTGACCTACAACCACAAAACTAGTTGCTGGAATGACAAATGGTCTCATCAGATCTACCTCTGCTTCCATGTTTTCCCAGAGCAAGGGGAGACAAAATACTGAAACGCAGCTGCTAGGACTTCCTGATTCATCTGGAATAAATCCTATCTTAAAACTTTGGAAGTGTTTTTTAATGTTGCTTTATCAAAACGCTTGTGCCAAGCTATCCTGAGGTTGCTCAGCTTGTATTTGAAGCTTCTTACTAGCTTGATGTTATCAAATTTACTTAATGATTCTTTGTTTGCATATCAAAGGCAAAGTTTGCCTTGCATGCTTGCAAAGCCAGATCTAATCTTGAATCTTGTGTTAATTCTTTGATCTTGGTACTTCTAGCAGTGTAAAACAACAAACCACAGCGTTTTCTTTATGATACACAAGCGATACAATTTCCTGAGAAAATAAGATATTATTGCTTGATCTTCTGAAGGGGTTGGCGAATGTGAGATCTACTAGTGTAGTACATAAAAGGGTCAGCAAATCTACAGGGATGCTTATGAAAGAGCACATTCACCACTTGAGGCAACAAACCGTGAAGCTGAGCTACCTCTGTGCAACCCGAGCATTTGCCTGTGTAGAGGGGATGAATGTGACGTGGGGCCACGGCCACCCATGGGAGCGCGTTGCAGAGAGCCTGGGCACAGGGGGATGGATAAAAGAGAGAGTGAGTCAGGGTCTGGGTTGCTGAGCACCCGCTCCAAGGAAACCACTCCTCAGCCCTTTCTCCATGGGAGCCTGGTAGGAGACACTCTTCTGGTTGGGAATATTTGGTTGCAAAATAACAAGCAGTCAGGGCACGGCGGGGAGAGCAATGAACAAACATTTCTCATCCCACAGGTCATAAATACAAATGTTTGTACATGAAGTGCCTCAAATCAGGTTTGCTGCAGTACAATGTTTTGTAAGCAGTAGGGTATAAATAAACCTTGTTCGGGTGTTTCTGATGATGAAAATATACACAAAGAAGGAAAGAGTACAAGCAGTGCATGTGTGGAATCCATGTCATATGTCACCGCATAAAGCTTCTAAAAGAGACCTTTTCCTCCATCCTTAACTCAGGACATTAGCAGGTATTGGATTTTTTCAACCATTAGCTAACTGCGCACTGTCGTTCATTACACAGTTTTGAGGGAAGAAGTCTATAAAAGCTTTCAGGGTCTGGAAAAAGCCTGTGATTATCCTGGAAGTGCCATTATTGGTGCCATTATTCCTTCTACATTAGTCGTGCCACTGACTGAAGCCACAAATCCCCGATCTGTACTGTTGTGCTAGTCCAGTGCCTCACAGTACCTAAACTGGTGATTAATGGTGTCCTGGTGACGGGCAATACACTACAAAGGAGCAAGCCTTCAATTGCTGTTATCCTGTGCCTCCCTGGGAGAGCAGCAGCAGGGCAGGATGGTCAGGAGGAGCCTTTAAGAAGGATTTCTTTGAAGTTTTCTGTGAATGGCCATAGACAATAGGCAGGATGTACCAGCGCTGCAGGCTGGAGACCAGGATGAGACTGGGAGGGAGCTGAGGTCTGAACGTTTTTTACTGATGGTTGAAAATCCTATGTAAATGTGATTACATCACATTTTGTTGCAATAATGGTAGTGGATGGAGCCTGGGAGAGTAATAAAATGCTACTACTGGGAGCGAGGTAGAGGCAAGGCCCGACAAGATCCATCTGGCTAAGGACAGGACAGCATGTGTGGGCAATGGCATTCCCTAGAGGCTGCTGAGGACTCGGTGCTCCCCTCTCTCCTTTTGCCTTTGGGCCTGGTCCTGCTGTCTTTAGCCATGGTGGACTCCTTTGGTAGTGGGGATTTGCTGCATACACAGCCCAGGCTCCCTTCACTAGTGAACCTGTCTTCTCGGAGGTTTGGAAATGACGCTGACAGATCTGGATCCTGAAGCCCTGACTTTTGGGAGCCAGATCTGGGGATTTTGAAGTTCATTATCAGTTCTTTCACTGTGCCATGCCTCAGCCAAATTTGTCCTTGCAAAACCTGCAGAAAGGCAGGTTAGGCCTGAATTTTCAGGCTCAGATGCATCTTTTCTAAATATGCTGCAGATATATTTTTGTCTGCGTACTGAACTCTGGTCCTGCACAGATCTTATTTTTGACATGAAGCTGGTATTTTATAAGCTTAAAGTGGATTTGGCAAGCAGAAGAATGCAGCATTCATTGTTATTCTGAAGAGAGCAGATGAGGGAAGAGGCCCGCATTAACAAGCGGAGTCAGACAGCTTGCCATTTGTAGCTTGCCTAGACGAATCAATGATATGGAATTATGAGCAAGACTTGCCGAGAGGCTGAGGATTTTATTGGAACACTTGCGAATTATATTAAAGTGAGACATATAGCAATGCTATTGATGAAATTGAATTCTTTAACTACAGAGCTGTGAAGCAGTTCATCGCAGAAACCCACTGGATGCTTAGGAGCTCATTTCTGTAGCCCGGATAGGTGCCCAAGTTCCTGATGTATGTTGATGTGGCTGTGCCTACGGGCCTTGGTGCATGACCTGAGAACTTGCTCGTGCACTGCTGTGCTGATTTGACTTTTTGTCAGTGAATGTTGATTGCTCCGGATACTGAAATTCCAGCCTTTTACTGTTTTACCAGTCATCTTGGACAAATGTGACAGCATTCCTGTTTCATTGATCAAAATACAGCAGGAATAGGACTCGAATGGATGGTCTCCTCGTCAGGATGGTACTTCTGACAATTCAGGTGTGTGAAATAATAGTGAAGATGGAGGGAAAAATGGAGCCATAGGTCAGCAGGAGAGGATGAAAAAATATCCATGTGGTTACTTGTGCCTCCATCATCTTATGCTAGATTCCATCTGTTCTGCTAACTGCTCGACCCAGAAATAGGGAAATTGTGTCTTTCATCAAAGAAAAGGAATCTCAAGACCTTCAGGCCCTGGTGAACTGAGTTGCTCCATAGTGCCACTGACTGTGGAGGTAACCAAGACCTCTGTTAGGTTCCCAGAGGTGTTCATGGAGATACCCGTGTGCTGCTAACCTGAACTGGCTGGGGAAACCTGACGTCACCTGGCACTGACCATGGCACTGTGTCTCCTGTGCTGCTTAGGACAACACATTAGTGCTGTGCAGCAGCAGAGAGCTGTGAATGGTTTCAGAAACAAGTTTTTAGCCCTGAAATTATTATGTACTCTTCCTATTATTATTATTTTTTTTAATAGAATTCCCTTAGGAATGAGTCCATTCCCAATAGAAAGGAGGCTGGCTCCTTACTACTGTTTAAAACTGAGATTGCTTTTAATATTTCTTCCTCCAGAAGGATTTGAAATTTGAGTATACTAAAAATGAACATTTTCTCTTTTTAGAGAAGGAAGCTCTTTTCCTGTTGTCTTCTTGCACAGTAGTCCTTCTAAAATGATTGAAATGCCTCCCTTGGAGTGCTATTTCATCTTTGCTTTGCTTTTGTGCCTCCTGCTTATTTATGGAAGCAGCTTTGTTTCCTCAATAAACAAGGGCTACATTTTTTTTTCTTGGTTTCATCAGCTGAACAGCATGAGCTGTTCAGAACCAGGTCTGCTTTGCTGCAGCCTCTACCAGAAATGGTGCTCATGTCGAAGGGATGAGGTGTAGATGTAACTGCAATGTGGGCACGGGCATCTGTGAAGAGTTGTTACCAAGTATAAACAATTGTTGAAATATGATAAACTATCTGGGAATAAAAAGAAATGACAGGAAAGATTTTTTTTTGACAGAAATAGAGGTATTTTGTTTTTCTTCCTCCCTGAATCCATCTGACTCTGACATCAGTGTACTTCAAGCACAGAAGCATGGCAAACCTGACCACCATTGGGATAACTCCCTTTGGTTTTATAACAGTGAGGATTTAATCCAAATGTGTGTAACCAAATATTTAGCTTAAGAAATCTATCCTTTCCCCAACATTGCTCATGCTGGAGAAGGTGCTGCAGCTCAGATCTGATTGACCCATGGAATGATAATTTTGGTGCCATTTACAAAAGCAGTAACAAACACTTCATTCTCAAAGCAGGCTTAGTCACCACTGCATTCATCAAAATCACAGATAATGTTGTTCTGCCTTTTATTTTTTTCCTGTGTTTTCCCAGTGCTGATCCTGTGCAAGTCTTTCCTCCTGATCCATAGCGAATGAACAACTGCAGCTGTCAGGAATGAAACCTGATGGCGAGGTGCAGATGACCTCAAGTCCCACTATCTAGAATTTACCTGTAGCTCACTCCCATTCAAACCATAAACCAAGCAGAAAACACAGCAGGGATGTAGGTGAATTTTAGGGCACCTGAATTTGAAGTTGTTCCACCCCCCCACACACACTTCCCCCAACTAGAGAACCCCCTGCATTTCTTCTCCCATAGAGAGATTTTCAGGAAACTCTAAGGAGAGGTGAAAACCAACACCCCCAGCCATGCTTTGGACTCTGCCTTGTTACCTGAAGGTTAATTTTTGGGGACATTTGGCAGAAAACTCCATCTTTGTCCTGTTGAAACCAGAGAGCAGCTATGAGCTTTTTCCATGTGTACACACTGCAAATCCATGCACACATGCTGCCTTCAAATTCAAGCGATCATAAAATAATGACATCATTTTTTTTTGCAAGCTTGCTCATGCCATTTATTTCACTCTGCAAGAGAAGATCTGCAAATAAGAGAAGGTGCATGTTTCCATGCATTTGTGCAAGCTCTGTCTTTCCCTCATGCTTTTGGAAGATGTGAGTGGATGCAAGGCAGGGTGGGCTGGGAGAGCTGGCAGGAGGTGCCTGCGGCCTGTCCAGGCAGGACGTGCCCATGTTCTGCCCCTTTGGTCCTGGCTGAGGACTTTGGCCAGGAGGGGACCTGGAGGTCACTTGTCAGAGAAATACGGGCAGTAATTTCCTTTGAATTACCCGATGAATCATACAAGGCTCAGAACCCCACAATCCAATTTTTTTCCTATACAATCTAAAAGAATTATCTTTCCCATCCTTCCTAGCAGTGGTATTTCACATCAGCCTGACTGTTGGCAGCCCCCCCCCCAGATACGGGGCCAGATCAGCAGAACTCCATTTACTTCAGTGGAAGGATGCCAGGAAGTGCAGCTGAGGACCTGGCTCTTCTATCTGAGCTGTAATTATAATGCTTACCTAAGCTTATCTGCAAATTTTGCCTGAAGATTGTGAGAACCAGTTTTCTCGCATGATTCAGATATTTCTTGTGACAGGGCAGGCTGGAAATACCCTGTAGCAGATGTTCTGGTGGCACAAGTTACTCTTGCATTCCAGGTTTGGCCTGACCCTGAAACAGCTGAGCATATATGGAGCAGAGGAGGAGCAGAGACGCTTGATGGAAAATTCTCCGTCTTCTCAATGGCTTGGTTCAGCCATGGCAGAGCCTAAATTTTCAGAAGGAAGAAGGGAGCTGGTTTCTCTGCCTTAGCTCCCTTGCTCTTTTAGGTGGTATTAACTCTCAAACTCTGCTGCTTTGGCTTATTTCCCCCTGCCACCATGGATGTTTGTGATGTCCTGAGTTTACAGAGCTCCACTTCCCATGTTTTCCGCCACATGGTAATGTTCTCCTGTGCTTAGTGATACCCCACATGGAAATCCTCGTTAGCCTTGTTAATTACTATTGTACTATTTAAAATCAGTTTGTTTTATTATTTTTTTTCAACCAATCATAACAGACCTTTGTCATTAGGACTGGCTAATTTACATCAAGTGGGTTAGAGGATTGCTGTGCCCGAGGTTCTGTTTGGCTGTGTCTGCTGATGCTTGGAGGAGTTTTGTAATCACAAGTTTAAAAAATAAAATGAAATAAAAAAGCAACATTTAATTCCAGACGTTAATGCACTTCCCATAATACTTATGTGAAGAGTTCTCCCAGCAATGGCTCTGTAGAGTAGGCATTATTGGGGATTTGGAAGCGATGCTTGCTGTGGGAAGAATTTCCTTGTGCAGATGTAATGTGATGCACGTGTACATTTGGGCCTGCTTATGTTTTAACAATGTATGACCCAGTAATGAAAAACACACACACTCAACATGCAGTGCAAATGATAATCCCACTGCTAAAACCCACAGCCCTGCAGTGGGAAAGGCCTGATTCGCTCTCTGTGCACATTACCCATTTTAATAAGATTTAAGGCTAAAACTGCAGATCAAGGCTCAGCTGTTCCGGGGAGGTTTGTTTTTTACTGCTCAGGTGTTCTACAGTACTTTTCTTATGGACAAGCTTTTCATTGTTTTATGTGAGTTGTAGTTAATTCTTTGCATAATGTAGCAAATAAATGAGACAGATTCCAAGAATAATATGACGATCAACTATCTACTTATAACGTATTCACTTTTAGGTATGAAAACACTTTATAGAATAAAAGAAACCTGTTACTCCTACTTTCTATATGGGGAAAGAAGCCAATAAGGGTTTGAATTATTTATGCAAAAGCCATTAACAGGTCACGGCAGCATCAGAAGCTAACTCCAGCTTTTCTGTGCTTCTATCCATGGTGTTTGCCAGCCCTGCGCAATGTTCAGGCTATGGCAGATGAGGAAACAAAATGATGCACTATTAGTCAGTCCTGAGATTGCAGGGGGAGGAGAATCAGGCTGTTGCTGTGAATTTTCTATGGCAGCTGCTGCACAACAGATGCTTTCAGTGAATACCTTGCTGAAGTTTGATGTCCTGTCCTTATCACTGAAGCGCAATTTATTTAACAAGTCATCACATGCCATTTGCAAGTAGTTCCTCAAACAGTTTAAATCCTAAATTACTGCAGTTATCTGTATTTTTTTTTTTTTTTTTTGGTTGACGTATTAATGCCTGTTTTCCAATTCTTCCTCTGGACTTGTGTGTGATCAAATAAATGGCCAGACTGGCACACGGTCCTGCCTTAGGCAGCAATGCAGACACACGTGTGACATGCAGGGGTTGTTCCTGAGGGGGCATGTGCTCAGCAAAGGAAGCTCTGAGCATCTCTGCTGCAGTTAGAAGGGATGTTTTCCACTCCTGCCATCGGTACGTTTTCTTTACATTGTATGCAGCAACTCCTAGCTCGTAATTACAGGCAAGGAGTTATTTGAGGCAGCTCAGTCCATTTCTTGTTACCTAAAATAACTTCAAAGTGTGCATTTAAGCTCTCAGAATGGGTGTGAGTGTGTTACAAGTATAGCTCTGAACAATCCCACTGCAAAGCATGCTATAGCAGAGCTGGGCCACTGTAATCGAAGAATAAAGTCTGTAACCCTCCCCTGTGACACCTCCCATGGCGGGTGCGCGCTGTGACACACCAAGCCTGCTCTTTGCTCGTAACCTCCATATAAAAGGAGAAAACCATTTGTGGCAATTTCATGCCACTGCAGTTATGAAAGGGCAGCAGATTTTGAATCTTGGTCACGGTTATTGCAACAAAGCAGTTTCCACCACACCCATGACTGATTTTTTTTTTTTTTTTTTTTTTTTTTTTTTTATGAGTACAAATCCATGCGCTAGGTAATTCTGACCACATGCGAGTTTCTCCGTACAACAATCTCTGCAAACATCCCTTGAAACACCCACAATGAGATTCATAGCCACTTCTGAACTGGAAACTTAAAGCTTACAAAATGCCACTCTCATTTGCTTTAATGCCTGGAATTTGATCTGTGGCTAGAGCATGAATCTCACATATGCAAGTCTGGCATGAAAGTGATGGAATGTTTTTTCCTTAGGTTAATGTCAGGGAGCAAAGCCTTCCAGAGACCAACATGGGAGGGAAGAAAAGAGAAGCATTTTATCTGTGCTCTTCTTTTGTTCTTCTCCGGGACTCCCCACCACAGCGATGCGGTGGTTGGCCACTCTGCAAGCCCTTATCTCCCACAAATCCACAAGAACTCCCTTTATGGGCTGTGAAATCCTCCCACAGAGAATAAATTGCGAAGGCTGGGAAAATAAGCTTGGGTGGAAGGAAGAAACCCATGGCGCTGGCAGGGGGTGGGATCAACGCTGGCTTTCTGGGGCTGGGAGAGGATCTTTATGTAGATGATGGAGCAGAGGGACTGTTGTGCCATGTGAGGATCATGCTGAGCTTCGTGGTGGTTCATCATTTTTCCTGAGTCCCGCCTTGCTGCATTGTGCCTCCTCGGTGAAGATTTTACAGCGCTCTGCTGGCTCGCCACCAGCTCCCGAAGGCCACCGAGAAGGCTGCTTTCCTCCTTCAGGATTTTCCACCTTACTGTGGTGTGGGCAAGGAGGACAAATTGGCCATTTCATGCCATGGTGAACCACAAAGGCTGCTCAGCTGGGTGCTCAGGTGTGCCGAAATGACTTGGCGAGCACCTCTGGCACCTTGTCTGCCGGGCTGTGCCTGTCCTGTGTGTCTTCAGGGATGCTGCAGGGCTGGAGGGCAGAAACCACAGGAATGACACATTCCCTGAGGTGTCCTGGGACTGTGGGACAACACTAATAGAAAAATCCACCAGTTCTACCTTTTAACTGTGCAGCCACTAGAGGCTAATTTTTCACACTCCGAGTGAAATCTAATAGATTTTATTTATTATTATTTTTTTTTTCCCCTGTAATTAAGATTTTACTTCTCCTTGATATGGACATAGATGGAAAGGTAGCAAACAAAAATTAAATTCCCATAATTTTATAATATTTGCAAGCCGTCAGGATGGTGAGGACTTCCAGGACACGTCTCCGCTGTGAGTCTCACTGCGTTTCAGTGCCCCAGCTGCACACATTCTCTTTCCTGCTAAGGCGGCTTCTTGCTCCTAGGGTATTATTTTAGCTCGTTCAGTTGCAAAGAAGGGTATTAAAAGAAACGATTGGTGCATTGTCTTAACTCATTTATGGCAGGTAACACAAAATTTGGAAGGGAAGTAAGGAAACAATCAATTATAAAACCTTTTGCAATGGCACTTGTAATTCTGCAGGGTTAAATAGGCCAGGGATCACAGGGTGTTTCCTTTCTTAGCCAGCAGAAAAGCACCGGAAAGGAAAACCAAACTCTTAGAAACTTTATTTTCATAACAGGGTATTCTGACTGCCACGTGAACTGTGCTGCTAAAACCAGCTTTTTTAGAGGACACAAGCTAGTGTGATGCTGGATCTGGATTTAAGAATATATAAGAATAACTTATTTAAGAATAACTTTTCTCCTTAACAAAAGGAGATTTGTGAGTCAAGACGACATGTTCCCACAAAAACCAGAGGCCAGATCTTGCTAAATAGCAGCTCTGGGTTTTGCATTACCTACTTGGCCACAGAAGATAGCTTTGTTCAGTTGAGCAATATTTTGCAAGACCTAATCTTATAGGTGATATGGTCAGAAGATAAAAATGTAAAAAAAGGAGGAGGAACTCATAGAGTATTTTTATCTGTGTGAGTAAGTTTGCATGTGAATAGTCCCAGTGGGCAATTAAAATGATATGATTTGCAGGAGTGAGAATGGAGTTCAGGATCAGGCCCTCCTCTGTCTACCTTCGAACTCCATAAACTCTTGAATGGGTTTATGAGGTGGTGGTCTTGCTGGAGTGGCCCATTTGCTCGCTTTATTTCAGCACTAAAAGCTGTTGTAGCATTGGTCTTGGCAAAGAACATCACAGATTCAGATCATTTTGCAATTTTAAATAGTTGAAGGAGCCTGTGCAGCCAGATAATCAATGATCTGTGTAAATGCCAACACTAAAATTAAATGGTTAATTAAGTTTATTTTCCCTGGGCTGTTCCTTCTGTGTTCTCCCAGTGTGCTGCTGCAGGACAGACCACTGGTCTTCCAGGAACAAAGGGAGTTTTCTAGGTATAAAATGAAGCCAGCAGACTAGCATGAAACCCATTAAAATGACTGGGAGCCTTTCCATGCTATTTAACGGGCTTTAGCTCATCCCTTTTATGAGCACTATGAAAGCAGTTGTTAGCCATTTCTGAGGAGGCCCCTCTCTGAGGTCAGCACTGGCCATCCCCGCTGGCGGAGCCTTAAGCTGGTGGGCAGCTCCGTCCCACCCCACGTCTCACATGTGGGAGGTGAGGCTCTTTCAGAAAGAATTACAGCATCCCCATCCAGCCAGGTGACTGTGTACCTCCCAAAAGGTGTGTGTCAGGGAGCTCTGATTTATTGGAAAAGAAGCTGGCACCGCATACAAAACTCCCAACAATGTGTTAAAACAGTCCTCCGAGTCTCTCTTAGGCAGTGTTGCTGTTTGCTGGCAGCTCGGGGCAATTCAGATGAAAAATTATCATGCACTCTACATGCTGAAATCTCCCCGTACTCTGGCACAGCCGAGGGATAGCTGAGCAATATTAAAGTGTCCCATGAGCAGAAGCAGCCCTGTCAGGAGCAGTGATTTATCACAAATTGCTGTAGCTCCAGAGGTGAAGGAAAGCTACAGCAATGAGACTTCAGTGTAGGGATGTGATAGTAGCGTGTGATGCTTGTGCCCAGGGATGCCTGGTGTTGGGTCTTACCCAGAGGCTACTCCTGGAGCTGGTGCCCTTAGGGACAGAGGACATCACCCCCTGACAGGGGTGATGGTGGAGGTACAGCTATGGAGGCTGTGGATTTGGTGTTGCTAGTTCATTTGAGCTTTTTCTAGGTTTGCTTTGTTTTTGGACTTCACATTTTGGGTAGTGGAAATTCCCATCTGGTTAGAGGTAATCCAAACATCTTTCCCTGCCCTTGCTTCCTCCATGGAGCTTTGCCTTTTTGATGGGTTTGAGGAGTAAAAATATCTCTCTGTAAGAGCAGCAAGCCACGTCCAGGTCCTTCTTGGTCTTCTATGTCCTCAGCTGCTTGTCTTCCTACTGTTTCTGGTCACTCTGGTGATCCACATGCCACGTGTTCTCTCCATCTCATTCACAAACTCTCTTTTTTTATTCCTCACCTCTCCCCAGCCTCATTGGATATCATCACATTCACCCCAAACCCTCGTCTCCCTGGCAGTCATATTGCTTTGGTTATGGTTTCTCTCCTCTCAGACTGGTTTTTGAAGCAGCCTCTTACATCAGGCTTGTGGTCAAAGAAAAACCCATTGCTTCACAATGATGTTGGGCTTCCAGGTCCACATGGACACGTTCAGATCTAGGTTTTTATGATTCCCCAGCATTTGCACACTCCTCACAGCCCTGGGATGTCTTTGTCCTGCACGACATCCCCAGCAGCACAGACCAATTAATAACACATCTTCAGCTCCCTTCCCAGGTCTGTGTGAGTTCTGGTTGCTCTGAGAAAAGGCACGTCATCTCCATCCCCACGGCTGCTGCTGACGCCTCCTTCCAATTTACTTTCAGGTGCTCTCGCTGCAGTTTGTGCCCCCTGGTTCCCCTTCCAGAAGGGAAGAGCTGTAATTGCTCCAGGTTCTTCAGAGATCCTGTATCTCAACAGGCTGAGCCGCAGCTTCGGCAGCCGTGAGCTCTCCACGGCTATCATGTATGCAAAATGCATTTCCTTTTGCTAGAGGCTTGAAAACTCCCGTGCACCTGTTACAATATGACTCTAGTGCATCTTTTGTGGTGTTTTATGTAAGATAAGAGCTTTTCTACCCATTTTTGCCTTAAATAGGAGGATTAGTTCTCATTTTCTTCTTATATAAAATTTAATTTGATGACGTTTCTTTGCTTTGAAAAGTTTCTCTGAAGATGCTAAGATGAAATCTATTATTTTGGTGCTATTTGAAAAGTCTTTAAGCTGTCTTGACTCCATTTTCTTCCAGAGTGTTTGGATGCCCCCCCCCCCCCCCCCGTACTCGGCTCTGGTGAGGCCGCACCTCGAGTACTGTGTTCAGTTTTGGGCCCCTCGCTACAAGAAGGACATGGAGGTGCTTGAGCGAGTCCAGAGAAGGGCAACGAAGCTGGTGAGGGGCCTGGAGAACAAGGCTTATGAGGAGCAGCTGAGGGAGCTGGGACTGTTCAGCCTGGAGAAGAGGAGGCTCAGGGGCGACCTTATCGCTCTCTGCAGATACCTTAAAGGAGGCTGTAGCGAGGTGGGGGTTGGCCTGTTCTCCCACGTGCCTGGTGACAGGACGAGGGGGAATGGGCTTAAGTTGCGCCAGGGGAGGTTTAGGTTGGATGTTAGGAAGAACTTCTTTACTGAAAGGGTTGTTAGTCACTGGAATAGGCTGCCCAGGGAAGTGGTGGAGTCACCATCCCTGGAGGTCTTTAAAAGACGTTTAGATGTAGAGCTTAGGGATATGGTTTAGTGGAGGACTTGTTAGTGTTAGGTCAGAGGTTGGACTCGGTGATCTTGGAGGTCTCTTCCAACCTAGACTATTCTGTGATTCTGTGATGAGGATATCTAGCATCAGTCTTGTGTGCTGAAATCCAAAAAGCCCAAGGCTCTGCCTGGAGGAGTGACAACCAGCGGTGGACAGAGCAGTTTCCAGGATGCTGTGTCTGGGAGAAGCAGACTGTACCTGGCCTGTTTTGAGGTGGAACCATAAAAAAGTACAATTGCAGGGTGCATTATTCTTAAGGAAGCATTCTAATGAAGCATTTCGTTT